>NW_024733231.1:280924-446403 GCF_018991925.1 Homarus americanus
CACACACACACACCCCAACATCACACACACACACACACGCCTAATAAGTCACCTGGTCCCGATGAGATATTTAGCAGAGTATTAAAGGAATGTAAGAGCTTAGTATGCCCTTAGCAAAGTTGTTTAACATGTCATTAAAAACAGGTGTAGTACCAGAATCCTGGGGATAGCGAATGTAATACCGATTTTCAAGAAGGGATAGATCACTATCCTCAACACAGCCAATCAGTCTAACATCAATAGTAGGCAAATTACTGGAAGCAATCATTTCAAACTCTATTCGAAATCACCTGAGAAGCACCGATTGATCAATGATTCCCAGAAATGGCTTCTACAAGTGGACGTTCTTGCCTAACTAATCTATTAACATTCTTTTCATCAGTTTTCGAACCGGTGGACGAGGGGCAATTATGATGTGGTATATCTCGACTTTAGCAAAGCCTTCGACAGAGTCCCCACGAAAGACTAATTAGAAAGGTAGAATCTCATGGCATCAAAGGTGACATCCTAAATGGATTAGGGCGTGGTTACAGGACAGGAAACAGCGAGTGAGCATTAACGGCACTAAGTCCCATTGGAGCAACGTCACAAGTGGAGTTCCCAAAGGCTCAGTACTTGGACCATTATTATTTATTATATACATAAACGACATAGATATCGGCATTGACAGCAACATAAGTAAATTTGCTGATGACACTAAAATAGGACGTGTTATCAAATCTGACGAGGACTCGACAAAACTACAGGAAGATCTAAACAAATTTTCGAATGGTCTGAAAATGGCAGATGAAATTCAACGTCGACAAATGTAAAGTACTCAGTATAGAGATGTAAACAGGAAACCAGATACCAGATGAACAACGATGCCATAGAGAAATCCGACTGCAGAGAGATGAGTAATGATAAGTAGGAACCTTAAGCCAAGTAAACTATGTGTTTTTGCTCGTAACAAGGCTAATAAAGTACTTGGGTTCATACAAAGGAGTGTTAGTTACAGGACTAGCGAGGTCATCCTAAAACTGTATCTTGCTCTTTGTGAGACCACACCTGATTACTCAGTTCAGCTCTGGTCACCGTATTACAGAATGGATATAGAATCCTTGGAAAGAATTCAGAGGAGAATGACAAGACTAATCCTCGGCATTAGGAACCTTGAGTACAGAGACAGGTTAAAGCATCTTAATTTGCACTCCTTGAGAGACGAGAGCTAGGGGCGACCTGATAGAGGTGTATAAGTGGAAGGCAGGGCTAAAACAAAGGGACATTACAAAGGTACTCAACCATCCAACCAGGAGCGAACTCGTAACAATGGTTTTAAATTAGACAAATTTAGATTTCGGCGTGATATAGGTAAACACTGGTTTGAAACAGAGTAGTGATGAATGGAACAAGTTACCAAATATCATCATTAACTCGAATACGCTGAATTGCTTCAAACATAGGTTGGATGCTCATATGAGCAACCAGGGGTGGGTGTAAACAGGACTGCCCAGTATGGGCCAATAGGCCCGCTGCAGTTTCTCCCATTCTGTGTTCTTGTGTTGATCACACATCCCAACATATCACACAAACACACACACACACACACACACACACACACACACACACACACACACACACACACACACACACACACACACACACACAGACCCCATCACACACACACACACACAGACCCCATCACACACACACACACACACACACACACACACACACACACACAGACCCCAACATCACACACACACACACACACACACGCACACACACACACAGACCCCAACATCACACACACACACACACCCACACACCCCAACATCACACACACACACATACAGACCCCAACATCACACACACACACACACACCCACACACCCCAACATCACACACACACACATACAGACCCCAACACATCACACACACACACACGCACACACACACGCACACACACACACACACACACAGACCCCAACATCACATACACACACACACCCGAACATCACACACACCCACACACCCCAACATCACACACACACACACACACACACACACACACACACACACACACACACACACACACACACACACACACACATCTCACAAACACACACACACACACACCGACCACGGACGGGTCAAGAGGTCAGGACGCACCTGGCGCTGCTCAGCAGCAGCCACGTCAACTGTTATGTTGGCCCATCCTCCCTGAACCTCCTCCCCACCCAAATACCTCTTGCCAAAGTTACTATTCTCATCAAAAGGAATGGAACCAGTGTTGAATAGTGGTGAACAGCGCTTAAGTCAGTGAAAAACAACTCGGCAGTTGAGCTCCACCTCAACCTTCACACAGTGAGGTCCCAGGTACCCAGTGATAATTCCCTGAGACTCTACGATAGAGGCCTGGGACCACACCTCACCCACTTCAGTGAGTGAAGTCCTGTGACAACTGACCACGTGGTGTCCCCATGATGCAAGGACACCACAAAGTGAATGAGTTGCTACAGCATCATGAAGTTCCCTCATAACAACCATCTGTGAGGGAATCACTACACCACGTGATGCCCTCATACACCATCTGTGAGGAATTATTACACCACATCACGCCCCTCATACACCATCTTAGAGGGAATTACTACACCACATCAGGCCCTCATAAACACCATCTGTGAGGGAATTACTACATCATCAGGCACCTCATACACCATCTAGGCCCCTCGTAACACCATCTGTGAGGAAATTACTACACCACGTCAAGCCCTCATAACACCACCTGTGAGAACTAGTACTCCACGAGATGTCCCCACATAACGCCATCTGTAGGAGAGCACTACACTACATGTCTGCTGTTCAACACCTCAGCTCACATGATCCGCCGTGTAAACATTAATCTGTATGTTCACTGTATGTTCCTTCACCTTTCTAATGAAGGCTTTGTTAAACCACCAATGTATGTAAAGTCATTTATGTCCAATGTATATTTTCAGCCTTCGGGCTGCAAAATCTTTCAATAAAACCGCTTTATTATTATTATAATATTATTAACACACACAAACACACTTGCAGAAACGTAAGACATCACTGGCCGCTGCCCTTGTGGACTCTAGACCTTGACCTTGCTGATCACTGCACTGTTATCAACAAGGCTATTGCACTAGGGGCCCACCAACCTGGTCTCATGGCTCACAGATTTCTTGAGTGGACGTCACCAAGCAGTGAGGTATCAGGATTGGTCTCCACATTCCAACACCTCACCTGCGGTGTTCCCCAGGGGACCAAGATGGGACCACTGTGCTTCTCATCCTGATCAACAACGCTCTATCGGACACTCTCACAGGTGGAAGTACGTGGATGACTGCACTGTGGGGCTCTTGTGGACAACACCGCACCAGACTACAAGGCACCCTGACAGGCTAAGCAGGCATGACTACGGAGAACAAGGTCACCATCAACCACACCAAAACCGTAGTCATGCACATCATAACGCCACCACTCCAGTGCAAGCCCCAGCAGTCACAGTGGGTGCCCATCCTCTCCAGCTGGTGCAGCCCGCCAACCCTGGGTGTAACTATAGACAACAAACTTGACTGGGAGCATATGTAAATAACACAGTCAAGGAAGCCTCGTACCGTCTCTACAATGCCACGACGACTTAAGTCACTTGGGACACCCATGCCAGAGCTGAGGACCATCTAGAACGCCTTATTCTCCCAAACTAACGTATGCGCCACGAGCCTGGTCGTCTCAACTCCACCCAACGTCAGCTAGAGAAGGTACAGAAAAGGGCCTGCAGAATCATGCCTCGGCGCAGAATACTCCGGCCACACCCAACGCTCTCCACCCTGGAAATGCCATCCCCAGTGACCCTCCACCACCAAGCACTGGAAGGGTTTGGCAGTGGACTACTGCACCACACCCCTCGTCATCGCCACCTCCTGCCACCTGCAGCCCCCACCCAACCCACGCAGTCCGCCACTACAAATTCCCAGGCCATAAGAGCACGCATCGAGAGATATAAGAACAGCACTATCCCATCTATTGTTAAAATAATAAACAACTCCCTGATTTAGTACCGTACAGCCCTGTAAAAGCATTCAATGCATATTATATCATTATGTCTAAATCAAATGTAAGTCTGTATATTTTCAGACACCGGCTGCAACTCTATTAATAAACCGTTTGATATTATTATTATTACTACACACACACACACACACACACACACACACACACACACACACACACACACACACATACACACACACACACACCACTCACACACACACACACCCCAAAATCACACACAGACCCCAAAATCTCACACACACACACACACACACACACACACACACACACACACACACACACACACACACACACACACACCACCCACACCCCAACATCACACACACACACACACACACACACACACCCCAACACCACCCACATCCCTAACACCAATCACACACACACACACACACCCGACCCACGCACCTCTCACTCCACCCACACATCCCTAACACCAATCACACACAACCACACACCACCCACGCACCCTAACACCACCCACACATCCCTAACGCCAATCAACACACACACACAGACACACCACCCACGCACCCCAACACCCACCTACACATCCCTAACACCAATCACACACACACACACATCCCTACCCAATCACACACACACATCCCAACACCAACCCACACACACATCCCAACACCAATCACACACACACACACAGACACACACCAACGCACCTCAACACCACCCACACATCCCTAACACCAATCACACACACACATCCCTAACACCAATCACACACACACACACATCCCTAACACCAATCACACACACACACATCCCTAACACCAATCACACACACACAGACACACCACCCACGCAACATCTTGACACCACCCACACACCCCAACACCACCCACACACCCCCAACACCACCCACACACCCCAACACCACCCACAGACCCCAACACCATCCACACACCCCAACACCACCCACACACCCCAACACCACCCACACACACCCCAACACCACCCGCACACCCCAACACCACCCACACATCCCCAACAACTACCCACACACCCCCAACACCACCCACACACCCCAACACCACCCACACACCCCAACACCACCCACACACCCCAACACCACCCACACACCCCAACACCACCCACACACCCCAACACCACCCACAGACCCCAACACCACCCAGACCCCAACACCATCCACTCACCCCAACACCACCCACACACACCCAACACCACCCACACACCCGTAACACCAATCACACACCCTAACACCAATCACACACACACACACATACACACACACACACACACACACACCCAACACCACACACACCCAAACAACACCCACACACCCCAACACCACCCAGACACACACCCCAACACCACCCGGACACACACACCTCGAACAACACCCACACACCCCAACACCACCCAGACACACACACACCCCAACACCACCACCCCCACACCCCCAACACCCACACACACACCCAACACCACCAACACACACCCTAACACCACCACACACACACACACATACACACACACACACACCCCAACACCCACACACCCCAAACAACACCCACACACCCCAACACCACCCAGACACACACATCCCAACACCACCCACACACCCCGAACAACACCCCACACACCCCAACACAACCCAGACACACACACCCCAACACCACCCCCCACACCCCAACACCACCCACACACCCCAACACCATCCACACACCCCAACACCACACACACACCCCAACACCACATACACCCCCAACACCACCCACACAACCCCAACACCACCCACACACAACACCACCCACACACCCCCAACACCACCCACACACCCCCAACACCACACACACACACCCCAACACCACACACACCCCCAACACCACCCACACACACCCCAACACCTCACCCACACACATCCCCAACACCACCACACACCCCAACACCACCCACCCACACACACACACACACACACACACACACACACACACACACACACACACACACACACCCAATACCACACACAACCCAATACCACACACACCCCTGAACACCCACACACGCACAACACCACCCACACCCCCCAACACCACCCACCCACACACACACACGCACACCCCAAACAACACACACACACCAACACCCCACCCAGACACCCCAACACCACCCACACACCCCCCAACACCACCCACACACCCAAACACCACCCACACACCCAACACCACCCACACAACCCCAACACCCACCCACACACCCCAACACCCCACCCCACACACACTCAACACCACACACACCCCCCCAACACCACCCACACCCAACACCACCGACACACCCAACACCACCCACACACACACACACCCTCAACACCACACACACCCCAAAACCGCCTACACACCCAACACCACACACACCCCCAACACCACCCACACACCCAACACCCTCAACACCACACACACCCCCAACATCCACACACCCCAACATCACCCACACCCCAACATCACCCAGCCACACCCCTGCCCACCCACCCACACCCCACCACCAGACACACCCCACCACCACCCACAATAACCCACAATCCACACACCCCAACACCACCTGGCCACCCCAGCCACCACCCACACACCCTCATCACCACACACACCCCCAACACCACCCAAACACCCCAACACCACCCACACACCCCAACATCACACACCCTACCATCAATGCCATTAATTCCCTAAATACCCACCTACACTCCCAACACCCACCTGCACTCCTAACACCCACACACCCCAACACCACCCACACACCCTAACACCACCCACACCCCAACACCACCCACACACCCCTGCAACATCACCCACACACCCAACACCACCCACACACACCTCCAACAATCTCACCCACACACCCCAACACCACACACACCCCACCACCCACACACACACACACCCCAACACCCACCCACACACCCACACCCCAACACCACCCACACACCCACCACCCACACCCCAACATCACCCAAGCACACCCCACCACCACCCACACCCCACCACCCACACACCCCCACCCACCCACACACCCTAATTCACCCACACCCCCAACACCCACACAACCCAACACCACCCACACACCCCAACACCACCCACACACCCCAAAACCACCCACACACCACTCAACACCACCCACACACCCCAACATCACACAATAATAATAATCTCCAACACCACCCACACACCCCAACACCAATCTAACACTACCCACACACCCCAACACCACACCACACAACACCCAACACCACCCACACAATCCCAACACCACCCACACACCACACACCCCAACACCACCCACACACCACTAACACCACCCACACACCCACACACCCCAACACCACCCACACACCCCAACACCACACCACACCCAACACCACCCACACACCAACACCACCCACACCACACCACCAATAATAACTTCAACCCCACCCAAGACACCACCAACCACAATCCCCAACACCACCCACAATAACCACCAACACACACACACACCCCCAACATCACCCACACAACCCCAACACCAACCACACAATCCCAACACCCACACAATCCCCAACACCACACCCACACACCACCAACACCACCCACACACCCCAACACCACCCACACACCACTAACACACACACACACACCCCCAACATCACCCACACACCCCAACACCACCCACACCCCAACACCACCCACACCCAACACCACCCCAACACCACACCACCCAACACCACCCACACACCCCAACACCACCCACACACCACTAACACACACACACACACATCCACACACCACACACCACCCACACACACCCACCACCCCCACACCACTCCAACCCACACACCACCAACACCACCCACACACCCCACACACCACCAACACACCCAACACCACACACACCCAACATCACCCACACACCCCAACACCACCCACACACCCCAACACCACCCACACACCCCAACACCACCCACACACCCCAACACCACCTACACACCCGAACACCACCCACACACCACTAACAAAACACACACACACACACAGACACACACAGGAATTAAAACGCATCCAGAGTGAGGGTCTTAGTGTATGACATAAATTTGTGTGTGGTTAACATCACAAGTGGGTGATGCGTGGTGGTGAATTAATGTCAGCTGTTAAGCACTTGGCAACACTCCTTTCTCTTATCACCCACACATGTCTGCTTTCTCACGTCATATTTTAAAATGTTATGTAACATAATGTTGAAGAGATACAATTTTGCTCATTTATACTTATACTTACCACAATTTCCCTCAAAAATAATTTAGTTTTTGTCTTTATTCAAGACATCTTCAGGTCATGAGACCCACTAATCCCCCACCCAACAATGGGTGACCTGACGTTCCATCAGCAGGTCAGTAAAATGAGACCACTAATCCCCCACCCTACCTTCACCTGACATTGCATCCCACTAATCCCCCACAGCTCCATGGAAGTGGAAAATATCAGTCTTTGCTGTAACACAGATTCATTCACGCCTGTATCATATACAGTAGTTTTAGTTTTTTAAATATACAGTATTTATTTAACCAAACTTTTAGATAAACTTATCAGGATTATTATACTGTAGTAAAGAAAAGGAGTTTCTAACTTAATTAAAATTGCATGGAGATCGGCCATCATATAATTGGGGCTAACCCATCCAAGCAAGGAAAACAGCAGTAAAGCCTCGACGAGGACTCAGGCATTATATTGTACAGTACATGAAGTCTTTAAAATATACTAAATATCATTCCATTCAAAATCTCCAGAACCTGTTAGCCTTTACTTTACAATATATGAATGTCCATTACAGTACTAGTCTTACCTGGTCCAAGAAACTGGCATCCTCTGGCTCTCACTGCTGCCCATAGGTTAGCTGAGAGTTGTTGGTGGTTCTGATGCTGTAATATGAGTTCAGTGACTGTCCGTTCACCCAAGGATCGAGCGGCACGAACTGCCCTGGCCCGCCCCTCATCTTCCACCAGCTGACAGTTAATGAGAGTCACCAGTTTCCTTTGCATTGGTCGGGACAGAAGTGATGTAGAGCCATTTGTTCCAGTGCCTGAAGAACAAATATTAAAATGTTATCTGATGGGGGAGAAGTAGTGTAGAGCCATTTGTTCCAGTGCTTGAAGAAAAAATATTAAAATGTTATCTGATGGGGGAGAAGTAGTGTAGAGCCATTTGTTCCAGTGCTTGGAGAAAAAATATTAAAATGTTATCTGATGGGGGAGAAGTAGTGTAGAGCCATTTGTTCCAGTGCCTGGAGAAAAATCTCTGCTACTTCTAAAAAGCATGTAAAAAAAAAAAATAAATCACAAAATGAATGCGCCAAACTGAGAGCGTCTTATCACATGATCAGGATTGTTAACACTGTGTTGGGTCTTAACATTTAGTGTACTCACACATTTACCACTGTACTGTAATTCCTTGACAAAAAAACTTACTTTAAAGACAAATTAGCCTTAATAAATTGTAAGGCTATGAGACAAAAATGGTTTACCCTTCTGATTCCTATAATGAGGCTTGACTCAGTACTAAAGTTTAGTAAACATACAAAATGATTATAATCACAGATAATCCGAGATCTACTACAGGTATCCCTCGCTACACTAATGTTCACCCTCTCAATATTTGCTTATACAAATTTTTTATTCTTACACACCATTCTCACTACGTATATGAAAGCTACTCTTGCCTATACACATATGTTCCCTTATGGCAATGTATCAAATCTATATTTTAATTTTTTTTTATGTGTTAGGCACTAAATTACAGTACTTGGGTAGGTTTTTTGATGTTTATGAACCTTAAAAAAAATATAATACAGTGATCCCTCGGTTAATGAGAGCCTCGTTTAACGAGATTTCGGTTAATGAGTTACCTCCCATAAGATTCTTAAATTCGGTTAACGAGCAATCCCTCGGATAACGAGTTTCTTACGAGCCGACCTCAACAAGTTTTGGCTTGCACTGGGCGGTCAACCGGCTGTAGTATTAGTCCGCCAATACATTAATCGGTTTTAGGGCTTAAATTCCTTACTATTTTAGTAAACATCAAGAAGTTTATACTATTCAATAATTTTAAAAGTTTAATATTAAATTTTTTAGTCATTTTAACAATTATTGAACTTAATTGAAGGTAAAGAAATTAACTTCATGCGCGCCATCCAGCCTGGCAACACACCAAACAGGCGCCAGTCTCTCTCTCTTTTCAGTGGAGGTAACATCTTGCTTGAGACTCTCTTCAACTAAATGCTTTTTTCTGTGTTTGCAAGCAAATTATTGGTCATTTTGAAATTTAATTTACATATTGACAATATATAATGCAGTGCAGTGTTGATTTAAAGAAAATAATCTTGAATTACACCAAGAGAACTAAAATTTTATGGGTTAAAATGGCACCATGGGGTGACTTCTCTTCCACCCCAATGCCTTCTCTTCTCCCTTCTCCTCCACCCCCATTCTAATTCCTATCATTATCATCATCCAGGAGCCTTCTACATACACACCTCAAAGTAAGTTTACTTTTCTACCTTTTTTGTTGAATTTAGGCAATTTTCGGTGAGCTGGAACCAATTACCCAAAAACCCATTGAAACAATGGTTTCGGTTAACGAGTTTTTCGGTTAACGAGCAACCTGCTGGAACGGATTGCGCTCGTTAACCGAGGGACCACTGTACCTGTATTGGGATTTTCTTGTCATTGGAGAACCAAAACCTATTTTTCCCATTTGTTGTTATTTGATATATGAATATTCAATTACCAAATCCATTTGCAGAGTGAGGGATACCTGAAACTGGATAATCAAACATCCATTAACTCTTCAAACAAAAATTACAGTTGTTAATACAGTAAACTATTGGAATTACAAGGTGGATAGGTTTCTGGAAAAGACCATACAAAGTGAATCTGTGTAAAGAAGTACCTCGGGCCTATAGGAAAGAGGGAGTTAGGTCCTCACTGCAGTAAGCCCTTGATAACTCGGAATATATGGGGCTCGAACCATTCCGAGTTATCAAGGCACTTTCCTCCAATTTTTTTGTCCCAACCCAATACAGGCAAACATCAATAAACGACGGGGTTAGGTTCCTGTAAACCCAGTGCTAAGTGAAATATCATAGATAGGGAGCATTATAACATGGGGCTCAGTGGGATACGCTCCCAGCTAGTCCCCAAACACACATGTACAGCGGTGATATCTTCGTTAGCCGGAACAATTGGTGCAGAGCACTTCCATGAATGAGAGATTTTCGGGTAACGAGACGACTCTCTCAAAACCGGAAAAATCCTTCATCCCCGGAATTTTCTAGGTAATTGAAAAATTTTCTTGTTAGCCCCAGAATGATGCATTATTTCATCTCTCAAGGCCGAAAAAAATCTCTCATTCCCGGAATTTTCCGGGTAATGGAAAAATATTTTCAAAATTTCCATAAATTGCACATTACATCATCTCTCAAATCTGGAAAAAAACTCCCCCATCTCCGGAATTCTCTGGAATTTTCTGAGTGTTCGGATACCATTCAATTCCGGCTATCAGAGAGTTCCGGGTCTGACGGATTCCTGCTAATGGAGATATTACAGTCTCACCGACCCAAAAATTCCTACACTTATAAATCAATAGAAAACAAGTAACATTCTTGAGGTATTCATATGCAAATTTGCGTATAATCTAAATTATCGCTTTAGGGTTTTCATACACATATTTGCGAATGAACTAAAAAATGACAATAAAAAATTTTGTTTGCATATGAATGCTAGATATGCAAGACACATATTTGGCAATGTCGGTGTAATCTAGCACCTACATATACACTGCCTCCAAGGTTATATGAGTGACCACACCAGTCACCCCTTGTAGTTCAACAGCACAGGACGTAACTTTGATCCACATTACCCACACATTTTCTCGTGGCTTGTGCTGATTTTTTGTTCATTGAAGTGATTTCATTTATTGATAACAATGTTGTAATAGTTTTGAACCAGGCCTTGTGTTGCTGGCGAGGATAGAGGGGTGGGAAAATGTAAAAAGTACAAGGAGATTACACCATGTGGAGATGTGTGGTGCCACCCGAGGCCTCTCCCAGTGTCCCTGGCCCTTCAAAAAGCAGTCCTTGTGCTAAAGGAACTGACCGGTATGTCATTGTGGTTAGAAGGAAAAATAAATAAGTGTTGCACAAGTGGCATCTCAGCCATCGCAGTGTAACTTACCTCGTGACAGCTCTTCTCCCTCACTAGTGCGCACTACCCGTACTCTCACTAAAACTAGATTTGGTCACCTTGTTCAGGCTAAGTACAGTACGCCACTGTGGGGCTTGAAGGAGGAGGGGAAAGGGCGGGATGGGAGAGGTACACACCAAGTGCCCCAACATCTGACAACATGTAACTAATGAAATTTATTAATTAATTTATTCATTTATATATTTATATTTTTTTTACAGGGAATAGCCCACCCGGGCACAGGTCATCGACTCACAACGGGGCCTAAGGGGTGAAAAAATAGGAGTAAAAAGAAATTAAAAACAGAAAAGAAAACGATTATATTAATCTACACCACGACAATACTTTTTAAAGTGAGACAGATTGTATGAGTATGGAAACACAGAAGGTAGAGCATTCCATTGTTTGGCTGTGTCAGGAAAGAAGGATGTACCATAACGGGTTTTTCTAGTGTGACCGACATCCACAGAGAAACTGTGGGCACAGCGGGCAAGACGTGTGTTATGAGTCCACGGCCTTGCCGGCGGTACACAGGATGCTAAATCCACCGAACATTGCCCATTAAAGTACCTGTAAAAGAGAGAGAGTGAAGCAACAGTGCAGCAAAGAGAAAGGGAAGAAAGATTATCAACTAAAGGAGGAGAGTTAATAAGACGAAATGCCTTTGATTCCACCCTATCTAACAGTTGGGCAGAAGAAGAGCCACCCCAGATATGAGAACAGTACTCCAAGTTAGGATGAAAGAATCCCTTAAACTTGAAGCAACTGCTCAGGAGTGAAGTAGCTATGGCAGGGGTGTCAAACTCATGGCCCGCAAGATGGTCAGGTGTGGCTCGCGGGATGACGGTAAAATTTATCAGCTCGTGAAATTATGATAGAAATAGATATGAAGTACCGAACCCGTATTACTGATAAGCACTTGGATGCCATCCTCCGACTTGGAATGTCACCTTTGCAGCCAAATATAGAAAAACTTGTGGAAAAAAAATGCTTGCAGTGCAGTGGAAAATGAGGTCAAAGTTGTGAGTTGCATGATAGTTCTTGTTCTGCATGTACATAATATAACAGCCATAACAAGATTGAGCTCTTAAGTTTCAAAACACAAGTGGAATTCTATAATAAATTGTAGCCCAAAAATAATGCATGTAGTATATGCCTTTTGCTATCCTATTATTAGCATTAATCATGTTTATTAAGTAAATTGAATTTTACCTACAGTACTTAAGACCAGACAAACCCAAATGAGGTATTCCTGGTAAACTAGGTAAGGCAATGTGTGAAGCAGTAAACTTCAATCCTGCAAATATGTGATATAGCACTTGTGTTGGCCCTGAAGAGGGTAACTAAAATAAGAATTGGCCCTCTAAAGGTTTTGAGTTTGATACCACTGAGCTACGGCATCTGTACAGCATTCCCAGCTTTCAGGAGGCATCTTTAGCATTGTTGTGGATGTGTGGCTTCCATGACATATTAGAGGAAATGGTGAGGCCTAGTATATCTATTTTAGAATTTGGCAGAATGATTGCATCCTGAAATGTGATTGATGGGAGATCATCTATTTTGGAAAGTGTAATTGGTAAATACTGAGCTTTATTGCTATTGAATTTGACCAAGTTTCTACCTACCCATTCGGAGATGCTGCACAGATCCGCATTGATAGATGAAATGATATCAGCTCTAGAAACAGATCTAGTTTGGGAATTTGGGGGAAGGGAAAAATGTGAGGAGTAGAATCATCAGCGCCCCCAGTCTTTGTTAGGCTTCCACAGAGTAAGTGCGTGCTTAAGTGTTTTTGCTATAAATACTGTACTTTAACCATTCGAAATGGCTTCCAAGCGCCCATCAAGTATTAGCAATGCTAGTGTTATGAAGAAGCAACGGAAGACCATTAGCCTTGCTACGAAAATGAGGTTTTAAACCCACCACACACTTGCTCCACCTCTGCCCATCAGTGAGTTCAATACAAAATGATTTAGTTTATTTATCTTTTTGGATGTATAATATACAGGGTGATTCAGCAAAGAGTACATTAAATTGGAGGATGATATCCTTGGATAATTCTAAATCACAATGTCTCTATGGTAAAATGTCAGATTTTGCATAGTTTCCATGTTACAATACATTTAAGATGTTGTATTAATGAGAGTGAATTTGAAGTGAAACCCCCGTAGGTTTTTGTAATCATTTATTCAGAGATCTCTATAGTGTGACCCCTCTTTGTTACAACCTAAAGAAAATGTTGCCCCCTTCTGCCTCAATGCAGGCCTGTACTTGTCATACCGTTGATTGTCTGAACACGTTCCAGAATGCCTGGACTATGTTTAATTTGCTCGCACCTGTCACAAGCACGTGGGAATATGCTGAATCTAACATTTTACCATAGAGACATTGCAGTTTAGAATTATCCAAGGATTTCATCCTCCAATTTGATGTACTCTTTGCTGAATCACCCTGTATATTTTCTATATGAATTCCATTGAATTTATGTACTGTATATGTAATGTATTTTATGGGGCAAAGTGAGGCTGGGGAACGTAACTAACGTATTCTATCTATTTCTTATGGGGAAAATTTATTCCGTTTACATTGTTTCCGTTAACATTGTGTTTTTCAAGAACGTGACCATGACGTTAAGCGAGGACTTACTGTACAGCATTGTACATCCTACTACTACTTTACTGTCACTCGGAATCGAGTAAGACGATCATCCAGCTATGATACAATGGTATGAGTAATTAGGGATGTCATCTAGGTTGGTGAGTTCTGAGGTGACTAAAGAGGTTGATATGGGATCGGCATGGTCGTTCACAGATGTTGCACATGTGGAGGGCTACATCTAGTGTGGGAGGGGCGGTGGCAGCGTCTTTTCGGCATTGGCTCTTGCCCGCCTTTGTTTACAGTCGGGATAACTCGAAAGTATTGACATCTACTCGTGTGGTGCTCCTCCAAGCGTTACGATGTAAGTGATCGACTCCCAGGTGAGGGGGTCGATTTGGCACTTTTTCAGGTTTGTCTTAAGACTATCCTTATACCTTTTCAATTGGCCACCAGCGTTACGTTTGCTATTCATTAGGTAACTGTAAAGTAGCTGCTTTGGCAGTCTACTATTATCCATGCAGGTAACATGGCCAGTCCAACGTAGTTGTTCAAGGGTAATGGTAGCCTTGATGCTCCTACAGTTGGTGTCAGCGAGAATACTGGCATTTGTTCACTTGTCTTCCCAGCGAATTCGGAGGATGGAACATAGACTACGCTGGTGAAAGTTTTTAAGTGCCTTGAGGTGCTTCCTGTGTGTGACTCATGTCTTGTTGCCATACAGCAGGGTGGGGAGGACCACTGTTCAATATACATGCAGCTTTGTAGATAATTTCAGCTCCCTACAACTGAAGACATGGGTTCGGAGTCCGCCAAAGGCTTGAGATGCACATCTGATCTGATGTTGAATTTCTTCATCATGTCCGCAGTGGTGGACAAGTGAGAGCCGAGATACCGAAAGTGGGTAACATAAGAGAGGGCAGTACTGTTAAGCTGGATGGATGGTGGAGGTGTGGCTGAACCAGGGGCAGGCTGAAAGAGAATCTGAGTCCATTCTCCTCAAGGCCGAAGTGTGCATATGCATCTGCGTAGGTGTTCAGGATCTCCTGTAGGTCGCATTCAGTGAGAGTGACAAGGGTGAGGTCGTCTGCATACTGAAGTTCAGTAATGGAAGCTGCGGACACATTTGTTCCTGCCTGGAGTCGTCTTATGTTGAAAAGACCCTTCATCCGGTACTCGATGTCTATCCCGCCGGCTAAATTGGCACGGGAACAAGTAAGGAAGACACGTACGCGCAAACACACAGTTCTCCCTACCATATACAGTTCTCCCCTACACTACATGTCATTCCCTATACCAATCAATTTTTCCCCTCAATCAAAACTTCTCCCCCAGTATATACAGTACTACATTTCCTCCCCCCCAAAAACAATTTTCTCTCCATGCTTGTCAATGCACCTGAATTTCTCCCCAGAATTCTCCCCTCAGTCCATCTCTGGTGATACAGGGATGGGGGAGGAGAAAGTGAAAAGGGGGGGAGAAGGGGATTAGGGGAGTGGGGGGAGAAGGAGGGGGGAGTGGACGAAGGTGGAAGGAGCATCTGTGATCTGTATGAGGATTTACCCAACCTGCCCTGGGATTCTTATGGTGATGGTAATTGTCACACCGTCATCCCTAACACTCACAATGAATCCCTCATCCCTAACACTCACAATGAATCCCTCATCCCTAACACTCACAATTAATCCTTCATCCCTCACACTCACAATGAATCCCTCATCCCTAACACTCACAATGAATCCCTCATCCCTAACACTCACAATGAATCCCTCATCCCTAACACTCACAATGAATCCCTCATCCCTAATACTCACAATGAATCCCTCATCCCTAACACTCACAATGAATCCCTCATCCCTAACACTCACAATGAATCCCTCATCCCTAACACTCACAATGAATCCCTCATCCCTAACACTCACAATGAATCCCTCATCCCTCACACTCACAATTAATCCCTATCCCTCACACTCAATTAATCCCTCATCCCTAACACTCACAATTAACCTCATCCCTCACACTCACAATAAATCCCTCATCCCTAACACTCACAATTAATCCTTCACCCTCACACTCACAATTAATCCCTCATCCCTAACACTCACAATTAATCCCTCATCCCTCACACTCACAATTAATCCCTCATCCCTCACACTCACAATTAACCCCTCATCCCTCACACTCACAATTAATCCCTCATCCTTAACACTCACAATTAATCCCTCAACCCTAACACTCACAATTAATCCCTCATCCCTCACACTCACAATTAATCCTTATCCCTCACACTCACAATTAATCCCCCATCCTTAACACTCACAATTAATCCCTCATCCCTAACACTCACAATTAATCCTCATCCCTCACACTCACAATTAATCCCTCATCCTTAACACTCACAATTAATCCCTCATTCCAACACTCACAAGTAATCCCTCATCCCTAACACTCACAATTAATCCTTCATCCCTCACACTCACAAGTAATCCCTCATCTCTAACACTCACAATTAATCCCTCATCCCTCACACTCACAATTAATCCCTCATCCTTAACACTCACAAGTAATCCCTCATCCCTCACACTCACAATTAATCCCTCATCCTTAACACTAATAATAACCCCATCCCCTCACACTCACAATAATCCCCATCCTTAACACTAACAATTAACCCCTCATCCCTCACACTCACAATTAATCCCTTATCCCTCACACTCACAATTAATCCCCATCCCTCACACTCACAACTAACCCTCATCCCTCACACTCACAATTAATCCCTCATCCCTCACACTCACAATTAATCCCTCACACTCACAATTAATCCCTCATCCTCAACACTCACAATAATCCCTCATCCCTAACACTCACAATTAATCCCTTATCCCTCACACTCACAATTAATCCCTCATCCCTAACACTCACAACTAACACCTCATCCCTCACACTCACAATTAACCCTCATCCTAACACCTCACAATTAATCCTTCATCCCGACACTCACAATTAATCCCTCATCCCTAACACTCACAATTAATCCCTTATCCCTCACACTCACAATTAATCCCTCATCCCTAACACTCACAACTAACACCTCACCCTCACACTCACAATTAATCCCTCATCCCTCACACTCACAATTAATCCTCATCCCTAACACTCACAACTAACACCTCATCCCTCACACTCACAATTAATCCCTCATCCCTCACACTCACAATTAATCCTTCATCCTCACACTCACAATAATCCCTCATCCCTCACACTCACAATTAATCCCTATCCTCACACTCACAATAACCCCTCATCCCTCACACTCACAATTAATCCCTTATCCCTCACACTCAATTAATCCCCATCCCTAACACTCACAATTAATCCCTCATCCCTCACACTCACAATTAATCCCTCATCCTTAACACTCACAACTAACACCTCATCCCTCACACTCACAATTAATCCCTCATCCCTAACACCTCACAATTAATCCTCATCCCTCACACCTCACAATTAATCCCTCATCCCTAACACTCACATTAATCCCTCATCCCTAACACTCACAATTAATCCATCATCCCTCACTCACAATAACCCCTCATCCCTCACACTCACAATTAATCCTTCATCCCTCACACTCACAATTAATCCCTCATCCCTAACACTCACAATTATTCCCTCATCCCTAACACTCACAATTAATCCCTCATCCCTCACACTCACAATTAATCCCCATCCCTCACACTCACAATTAATCCCTCATCCCTAACACTCACAATTAATCCTCATCCCTAACACTCACAATTAATTCCTCATCCTAACACTCACAATTAATCCTCATCCCTAAGACTCACAATTAACCCTCATCCATCACACACAATTAATCCTCATCCTTAACACTACAATTAATCCCTCATCCCTAACACTCACAATTAATCCCTCATCCATCACACTCACAATTAACACCTCATCCCTCACACTCACAATTAATCCTCATCCTAACACTCACAATTAATCCCTCATCCCTAACACTCACAATTAATCCTCATCCTCACACCTCACAATAATCCCTCATCCTTACCACTCACAATTAATCCCTCATCCCTAACACTCACAATTAATCCTCATCCCTAACACTCACAATTACCTCATCCTTAACACTCACAATTAATCCCTCATCCCTAACACTTTACAATTAATCCCTCATCCATCACACTCACAATTAATCCTCATCCTTAACACTCACAATTAATCCCTAATCCCTAACACTCACAATTAATCCTCATCCCTAACACTACAATTAATCCTCATCCTCACACTCACACTAATCCCTCATCCCTAACACTCACAATAACCCCTCATCCCTCACACTCACAATTAATCCCTCATCCTAACACTCACAATTAATCCCTCATCACTAACACTCACAATTAATCCCTCATCCCTCACACTCACAATTAATCCCTCATCCTTACCACTCACAATTAATCCCTCATCCCTAACACTCACAATTAATCCCTCATCCCTAACACTCACAATTAATTCCTCATCCTTAACACTCACAATTAATCCCTCATCCCTAACACTTACAATTAATTATCCATCACACCACAATTAATCCCTCACCTTAACACCTCACATATCCCTAATCCTAACACTCACAATTAATCCTCATCCCTAACACCACAATTAATCCTCATCCCTCACACTCTCACAATTAATCCCTCATCCCTAACACTACAATTAACCCTCATCCCTTACACTCACAATTAATCCTCATCCTAACACTCACAATAATCCTTATCCCTCACACTCCACAATTAATCCTCATCCTCACACTCACAATTAATCCTCATCCTAACACTCGCATTAACTCCCTCATCCCTCACAATTAATCCTCATCCCTAACACTCACAATACTCATCCTAACACTTCTCACAATCCTCATCCTAACACTCACAATTAATCCTCATCCCTAACACTCCTACATCCTCATCCCTCACACTCACAATTAATCCTCATCCCTAACACTCACAATTAACCCTCATCCTCACACTCCACACTCACAATTAATCCTCATCCCTAACACTCACAATTAACCCTCATCCTCACACTCACAATTAATCTCATCCCTAACACTCACACTCACTCATCCCTCACACTCACAATTAATTCATCCCTCACACTACCAATCCTCATCCTTAACACTCACAATTAACCTCATCCTCACACTCACAATTAATCCTCATCCCTCACACCTCACAATTAATCCTCATCCTCACACTCACACTGTTCCCTCACACTCACAATTAATCCTCATCCTCACACTCACAATTAATTATCCCTCACACTCACAATAATCCCTCATCCCTCACTCACAATTAACACCTCATCCCTCACACTCACAATTAATCCTCATCCCTCACAATTATCCTCATCCCTCACACTCACAATTAATCCTCATCCCTAACACTCAATACCCCTCATCCCTCACACTCACAATTAATCCTCATCTGTCACACTTACAATTAATCTCATCCCTAACACTCACAATTAACACCTCATCCTCACACCACAATTAATCCCTCATCCCTCAAATAATCCTCATCCTAACCTCACAATTAATCCTCATCCTTAACTCACACCACCTCATCCCTCACACTCACAATTAATTCATCCCTCACACTCACAATTAATCTCATCCCTAACACTCCACAATTAATCCTCATCCCTCACACTCACAATTAATCCCTCATCCCTCACAATTAACCCCTCATCCCTCACAATTAATCCTCATCCTTAACCCTCACAATTAACCCCTCATCCCTCACTCACAATTAATCCTCATCCTTAACTCACAATTAACCTCATCCCTCACACTCACAATTAATCCTCATCGCTCACACTCACAATTACCCTCATCCCTCACACTCTGCAACTAATCCCTTCTCAACACTCACCACTAACACCTCATCCCTCACACCACCACCTCACCACACCTCACACCACCCTAACCTCACACTCACACTAATCCTCATCCTTAACACTCACAATTAACCCCTCATCCCTCACACTCACAATTAATCCTCATCCTTAACACTCACAATTAACACCTCATCCCTCACACCCTCATCCTCACCACAATTAATCCTCATCCTTAACACTACAATTACCTCATCCTCACACTCACACAATTCTCATCCCTAACACTCTCAATTAACACCTTATCCCTCACACTCACAATTATCCTCATCCCTCACACTTACAATTAATCCTCATCCAACACTCACAATACCACCATCCCTCACACTCACAATTAATCCTCATCCCAACACTCACAGTAATCCCTCATCCCTAACACTCACAAGTAATCCTCATCCCTCACTCACAATTTATCCTCATCCCTCACACTCACAATTAACCCTCATCCCTCACACTCACAATTAATCCTCATCCTTAACACTAACAATTAACTCATCCCTCACACTCACAATTAATCCCTCATCCTCATATCACAATTAACCATCCCTCACTCACAATTAATCCTCATCCTTAACACTAACAATTAATCCTCATCCTCACACTCCACAATTATTCCTCATCCCTCACAATATCCTCATCCCTAACACTCACAATTAATCCTCATCCCTAACACTCACAATTAACTCATCCCTAACACTACAATTAATCCTCATCCCTCACTCACAATTAACCCCTCATCCCTCACACTCACAATTAATCCTCATCCTCACACTCACAATTAATCCTCATCCTTAACACTCACAATTAACCTCTCATCCCTCACACCACACATTAATCCCTCACCTCCTCACACTAACTCCCTCATCCTTAACACTCACAATTAATCCCTCATCCCTCACAAATTAACCCCTCATCCCTAACACTCACAATTAATCCCTCATCCCTAACACTACAATTAATCCTCATCCCTAACTCACAATTAATCCCTTAATCCTAACACTCACAATATCCCTCAATCCTAACAATCACAATTAATCCCTCATCCCTAAAACTCACAATTAACACCTCATCCTTAACACTCACAATTAATCCCTCATCCCTCACAATTAACCCCTCATCCTTAACACTCACAATTAATCCCTCATCCCTCACACTCACAATTAATCCCCATCTCCACCTCACACACGCATTCCTACACATGTATAAAAATAAAAAAAATAATTATCATAAGGATAAAAACATAAAAGAAATATCCATTTCTTTGTGTGCCATTGAGTTAGCAAGATGACCTATGGGACTTATGGTTATTATTCAACATGTAGTTTCGTGGAGATAAACTTAATTTTCTTCACCCTTTTTACTCAGTTACATGCTCACACAATCCAACATACATAGAGTGAGAAAAAAATACTGTTATATATATATATATATATATATATATATATATATATATATATATATATATATATATATATATATATATATATATATATATATATATATATATATATATATATATATATATATATATATATATATATATATATATTTATTTATATATATATATACGTATAAATTAAGAGAAGAAGTGCATGGATGTTTGTGTAGTGAGTGAGGTGTTTAGGGAGTGTGTGTGAGGTGTTTAGGTAATGTGTGTGAGGTGTTTAGGTAGTGTGTGTGTGAGGTGTTTAGGTAGTGTGTGTGAGGTGTTTAGTAGTGTGTGTGAGGTGTTTAGGTAGTGTGTGTGTGTGAGGTGTTTAGGTAGTGTGTGTGTGTGAGGTGTTTAGTAGTGTGTGTGTGAGGTGTTTAGGTAGTGTGTGTGAGGTGTTTAGGTAGTGAGTGTGTGTGTGAGGTGTTTAGGGTAGGTGTGTGAGGTGTTTATGTAGTGTGTGTGTGAGGTGTTTAGGTAGTGTGTGTGTGAGGTGTTTAGGTAGTGTGTGTGTGTGTGAGGTGTTTAGTAGTGTGTGTGTGTGAGGTGTTTAGGTAGTGTGTGTGTGAGGTGTTTAGGTAGTGTGTGTGTGTGTGAGGTGTTTAGGTAGTGTGTGTGTGAGGTGTTAGTGGTGTGTGTGGGAGGTGTTTAGGTAGTGTGTGTGTGGAGGTGTTTAGGTAGTGTGTGTGTGTGAGGTGTTTAGGTAGTGTGTGTGTGAGGTGTTTAGGTAGTGAGTGTGAGGTGTTTAGGTAGTGTGTGAGGTGTTTAGGTAGTGTGTGTGAGGTGTTTAGGTAGTGTGTGTGTGAGGTGTTTAGGTAGTGTGTGTGTGTGAGGTGTTTAGTAGTGTGTGAGGTGTTTAGGTAGTGTGTGTGTGTGAGGTGTTTAGTAGTGTGTGTGTGTGGAGGTGTTTAGGTAGTGTGTGTGTGAGGTGTTTAGGTAGTGTGTGTGTGAGGTGTTTAGGTAGTGTGTGTGTGAGGTGTTTAGGTAGTGTGTGTGAGGTGTTTAGTAGTGTGTGTGTGAGGTGTTTAGGGTAGTGTGTGTGGGAGGTGTTTAGGTAGTGTGTGTGAGGTGTTTAGTAGTGTGTGTGTGTGTGAGGTGTTTAGGTAGTGTGTGTGTGGAGGTGTTTAGGTAGTGTGTGTGTGAGGTGTTTAGGTAGGGGTGAGTGTGAGGTGTTTAGGTAGTGTGTGTGTGGAGGTGTTTAGGTAGTGTGTGTGAGGTGTTTAGGTAGTGTGTGTGTGAGGTGTTTAGGTAGTGTGTGTGTGTGTGTGAGGTGTTTAGGTAGTGTGAGGTGTTTAGGTAGTGTGTGTGGAGGTGTTTAGGCAGTGTGTGTGAGGTGTTTAGGGTAGTGTGGGAGGTGTTTAGGTAGTGTGTGTGAGGTGTTTAGGTAGTGTGTGTGTGAGGTGTTTAGGGTAGTGTGTGTGAGGTGTTTAGGTAGTGTGTGTGGAGGTGTTTAGGGTAGTGTGTGAGGTGTTAGGGAGTGAGTGTGAGGTGTTTAGGTAGTGTGTGTGAGGTGTTTAGGTAGTGTGTGTGTGAGGTGTTTAGGTAGTGTGTGAGGTGTTTAGGTAGTGTGTGTGTGAGGTGTTTAGGTAGTGAGTGTGAGGTGTTTAGGTAGTGTGTGTGAGGTGTTTAGGTAGTGTGTGTGTGAGGTGTTTAGGTAGTGTGTGTGAGGTGTTTAGGTAGTGAGTGTGTGTGAGGTGTTTAGGTAGTGTGTGTGAGGTGTTTAGGTAGTGTGTGTGAGGTGTTTGGATAGTGAGTGTGAGAGGTGTTTAGGTAGTGTGTGTGAGGTGTTTAGTATGTAGTGTTTGGTAGTGTGTGTGAGGTGTTTAGGTAGTGTGTGTGAGGTGTTTTAGGTAGTGTGTGTGAGGGGTGTTAGGTAGTGTGTGTGAGTGTTTAGGTAGTGTGTGTGAGGTGTTTGAGTGAGTGTGAGTGTTAGTGTGTTGGAGTGTTAGGTGTGGAGTGTTTAGCAGTGTGAGGTGTTTTAGGTAGTGGTGTGAGTGTTTAAATGTGTGTGAGTGTTTTAGAATGTGTGTGAGGTGTTTAGATGAGTGTGTGTGGGGTGTTTAGGAGAATGTGTGTGAGTGTTTAGGTATGTGTGTGTGTGGTGTGTTAGGTAGTGTGTGTGAGGTGTTTAGGAAGTGTGTGTGGTGTTGGAAGTAGTGTGTGTGAGGTGTTTAGGTTAGTGTGGGGTGAGATAGTGTGTGTGAGGTGTTTAGGCAGTGTGGGGTGTTTAGGTAGTGAGTGTGAGGTGTTTAGTAGTGTGTGTGAGTGTTTGGAAGTGATGTGTGTGTGTAGAGGGTGTTTAGGTAGTGAGTGTGGAGGTGTTAAGTAGTGAGTGAGGTGTTTAAGTTGATTGTAGTGTTTAGTGTTATTGTGAGATGTTTAGGTGGTCTGGAGGTGTTTAGGTAGTGTGGTGTTTAGGTAATGTGAGGTGTTTAGGTAGTGTAGTGTTTAGGTAGTGTGAGTGTTTGGAGTTATATGTGTGGTGTTTAGGTAGTGAGTGTTGGCATGAGGTGTTTAGGTAGTGTGTGTGAGGTGTTTAGGTAAGTGTGAACGTGTTTAGGTAGTGAGTGTGAGTGTTAGGTAGTGTGAGTGTTTAGGTAGTGGAGGGTGTTTAGGTAGTGTAGTGTTTAGAGATATTAATGAGTTTTGGTAGTGTGTGTGGTGTTTTAGGTAGTGTGTGTGGTGTTTAGGTAGTGTGAGTGTTTAGGCAGTGTAGTGTGAGGTGTTTAGGTAGTAGTGTGTGGGAGGTGTTTAGGTAGTGTGTGTGAGTGTTTAGTAGTGTGTGTGTGTGAGGTGTTTAAGTGTAGTGTTTAAGTAGTGGTGTGAGTGTTTAGAGTGTGTGTGTGAGGTGTTTAAGTAATGTGTGTGGTGTTTAGGTAGTGAGGTGTGAGGTGTTTAGGTAGTTTGAGGTGTTTAGGTAGTGGGTGTGAGGTGTTTAGGAATAGTGTGAGTGTTTAGGTATGAGTGTGAGGTGTTTTTGTGTGAGGTGTTTTGTGGGTTTATGTGTGTGAGGTGTTTAGTGTATGTGATGTTTAGTAGATGTGTGTGGTGTTTTAAGTAGTGTGTGTGTGTGTTTGAGTGTATGTGTGAGTGTTTAGTAGTGTGTGTTTGTATGTGTGAGGTGTTTTAGTAGTGTGTGTGGGTGTTTGGTGTGTGTGGTGTTTGTGTGTGTGTGAGGTGTTTGAGTGGTGTGTGTGTGAGGTGTTTTAAATATGTTGTGTGAGATGTTTAGGTAGTAAGTGTGAAGTGTTTGGGTAGTGTGTGTGAGGTGTTTGGTATGTGTGTGTGAGGTGTTTGGGTAATGTGTGTGAGGAGGTGTTTAGGTAGTGTGGTGTTGGGCAGTGTGTGTGTGAGGTGTTTAGGTAGTTTAGTGTTTAGGTAGTGAGTGTGAGGTGTTTAGGTAATGTGTGAGGTGTTTGATGGTGTGTTGTTTTAGGTAGTGTGTGTGTGGGTGTTTAGGTAGTGTGTGTGTTTAGGTAGTGTATGTGTGAGGTGTTTAGGTAGTAAGTGTGAGTGTTTTAGGTAGTGTGTAGGAGTGTTTGGTGGTGTGTGTGAGGTGTGTGTGTGAGGTGTTTAGGGTGGTGTGAGGTGTTTAGGCAGTGTATGTGGAGGTGTTTAGGTAGTTTGAGGTGTTTAGGTAGTGAGTGTTGGTGTTTAGGTAATGTGTGTGGTGTTTAGTGGTGTGTGTGAGGTGTTTTGAGTAGTGTGTGTGAGGTGTTTGGTAGTGTGTGTGTGAGGTGTTTAGGTAGTGTATGTGTGAGGTGTTTAGTGGTAGTGTGTGAAGTGTTTAGGTAGTTGTGAGGTGTTTGGGTAGTGTGTGTGAGTGTTTAGGTATGTGTGTGAGTGTTTAGGTAGTGTGTGTGTGAGTGTTTAGGTAGTTTGAGTGTTTAGGTAGTGAGTGGTGGTAGTGTGTGTGGGTAAAGTGTAAGTGTTTAGTGTGTGTGTGGTGTTTTAGGTAGTGGTGTGTGTTTAGGTAGTTGTGTAGGTGTTTAGGTAGTGAGTGTGAGGTGTTTAGGTAGTGTGTGTGAGGTGATTAGGGAGAGTGAGGTGTTTAGGTAGTGAGTGTGAGGTGTTTAGGTAGTGTGTGAGGTGTTTAGGTAGTGTGTGTGTGGTGTTTTAGGTAGTGTGTGTGGGGTATTTAGGTGGTGTGTGTGGGGTGATTAGGGGAGTGTGTGTGGGGTGTTTGGGTACTGAGTGTAGGGTGTTTTGTGTGTGTGTGAGGTGTTTAGGTTGTGGGTGTGAGGTGTTTAGGTAGTGGTGGTGTTTGGGTGGTGTGTGTGTGAGGTGTTTGGGTAGTGTGTGTGGGGGTGTTTTAGGTAGTGTGTGTGGGGTGTTGTTTGGTGGTGTGTGTGAGGGGTGTTTGGGTATGTGTGTGTGTGTGTTTAGGTAGTGTTGTGAGGTGTTTAGAGTGTGGTGTGAGGTGTTTAGGGGTGTGGTGTGAGGTGTTTGGGTTGTGAGTGTGAGGTGTTTAGGTAGTGAGTGTGAGGTGTTTAGGTAGTGGTGTGGTGTGGGTGTGGGGTGTTTGAGTGGTGGTGGGGTGTTTGGGTAGTGAGGTGGGGGTGTTTGGGTGTGTGTGAGGGTGTTGTTTTGGGTGGTGTGTGTTTGGATTTGTTGTGTGAAGTGTTTAGGTAGTGAGTGTGAGATGTTTAGGCAGTGTGTGTGAGGTGTTTAGGTAGTGAGTGTGTGAGGTGATTAGGCAGTGTAAGCCTTAATGAAACATAATTTTTTTCACATAACACCAGTGCATGTGAAGTTATGCTAACATTAATAATATTTATGTACCTGTACTATACAGTACAGGGGCCGGATTCTCAAAAACATTTATGGGACTGTATGTCTTTGTGTACCCCGTAACTGGACTTACAGTCTCAGATCAGTATACTCAAAACAAATATTTGACATCAAACTCCGTAAGTTAAGCCCATAACTTACACCAGCCACTGAGGCTCTGTAACACTCTCAACCCGGATGTAGTAGTCACTAATTCCCGATTGTATAAAAAATAATAATAATATATGTTGTAATAATGCTTGTTAGACTTGTTTTATTATAGAATAATGAAGAAAATGTTTTGTACATCAACATACTGAAATATAGTATTTCAGTTTGTCTTTTTCGTAAAATTTTTGTTGTAATAATACGAGGCTTTGAGTGTTTGTATTTGGCGCAGTTTGGAAGAGACGCATCTTTTGTCTTCTTACAAATTATAAAGTATTTTTTACCAAAACAGGTTTGTATTGTTCACACTTAGGGTAAAAATATGTTTTATGACTGAGTAAACTTATAGATAGACCTTATTAATGTTGTATAGCCGTAAATATCCCTCAGTAATGAAAGCCAAATATGAGGTGAAGTGAACATTCCTGCCTAGACTTCGCCTTGTTTTTCTAATATGCATCCACTCGCCTCGCCCTATTTTCTTATGTACATGGCTTATGATAACATGAAAAGCTCTAAAGGTTAGCCAAAATTAAATGATATGCGTAAAATATGGATTGCATTAACTTGATTAATAGGGGCATATAAAACTCCTTTTCATTCTTAGGCCAATAAATGTTTAAACGTGGGGCCTACTCAATTTAGTTATAACATGAGGAATATTTAAATAAGAAATTATACCAATAGGTTATAGGTTTGGTTTGGTTATGTTATTTTATGTTATGGTATGTTAGGTTAGGCTAGAGAATGTGTACATGGTTGTTTGGTGAGTGTCAGGCCATCAGTGAGACACTTTGTCTAGCAGCTACCTTAGGTCTAGTTCCAGACTTTTCATGAACAGTATCATAGGGTAGAGTATTAATTTAAGAAAATTTACGGATAATCAGATATATTTTCAGGCTTTAAATTGTTGTTTTTTGTATGAACTCGAAGACAATTCAGACCAAATGACCCAAACATTGAAAGGAAAACACCATGTTCTAGGCTAAATTTCCCTAAAATTATCTTCTTTCTTTTGGCGACTTCACACACCATGGCGCTTACTTCAGTCTCACTGAAATTTGGTCGTTTCTTCAGGTGGTTGCCCCTCCATCTTTTGTTTACAAACTAATATCAAATACATCGCTCTCAGCTGATTTCTCCTTCTCTTGCGATTGGTTGATGATTTTGTTAACTGAGCGCTGATTGGCCAACTAGCTCCTGCACTACCATCTACCTTCCGACAAGAGAACTGAATTTACAGGGTAAACACTAGAGTTATGATAACTTACGGACCGCTTAAGGAACTGTAAATAAATTTTGAGTATGTTAAATTTACGGGACTGTGAGGAGTCTGCAATATATGGTACTGTATCTCGCTAATATATGTAACTTATGAGGTGTTTTGAGTATCAGGCCCCAGTACTGTATTCAGATATGTTACCACCATGTTACTAGGCTGGTTGGTAGTATACAGCACAGTACAGTACTGTACTGTGCCATTCCAGCACTAATAGTATCAAGTTAATATTTGTTAAAATTATAAATAAAAAAAAAACTGGTAAATATTGGGTAGATTGTAATGTTATATCCCTAGAAGTGGTGTGAGTTATTATTAGCAAATATTAACAAGAGGGAGCAGGGAGGGTTGTATAGTATGTATACCAAAATATACAGTGGTAGGCCATAGATGGGAGGGTGTATTTATTCCCCTTGTACAGTACAGCATAAAACAATGAAAGTATGTTACATATTGTTCCCAGCATCAAAACACACAACTTATATGATAAGAAATGTCATATGATACAGAAGTTCAACTTACCTTAGTTATGGAGGTTCAGTATTTGCACTTGTTTATACAGTACAGTACTAGCCTGACATAAAGGTGGTAATGTTACTGTATTTGTGGATAATACACACACAAAAAAATATCTCGATGACAATGTTTACAGGAAGAACCCAAACAACACACTGATGCAGGTTGGTAACTACACACAGCTTACCAAGGTTAAACACACCAATATTTCCTCTTGGACATTTTATTAAACAAAATGTATTAGTTTTCATAAATTACTGTTTTCATACAAACCCACCAAATATTGAGATACTTAATTATAAACCTATATACAGTATACATGTATATACTAATCAGTGTTTGTCCATATGTAACCAGCTCCAGCAAGTTAGAAACCCTAATACATCCTCTGAGCAACAATACTCTTAACATACGCTACAGTATTTCAATATTCACTGTACATTTTTAATGGCATTTATTTATGCCATAGCTCTGAAAAAACATGGTGTTAATATTTTTAATTGTCACATAGTAATTATTGACTGACATTTGCCCCGACGTGGTGGACTACTGACCCAGATCACTGCAACCCTGACCTGACTGACCTGTGACACTATGTTGGCAATGTTGACTGACACGCTGGTCAACACCGAATAGGGGAAATGTCAGTTAAGAGTTGTGCCGCCTTCCCCCTACTATACTATACTGTACTGTACTATACTATACTATACTGTACTATACTATGCTATGATATGCTATACCACTGTATGCTATATTATACAATGCTATACAGTGGTCCCTCGGTTAACGAGATTTCGGTTAACGATTTACCTTCCATAAGATTCTTAACTTCGGTTAACGAGCAATCCCTCGATTAACGAGTTTTTTACGAACCGGCTTCAACATGTTTTCGCTTGCATTTGGCGGTCCACCAGCTGTAGTTTTAGTCCGCCAATACAGTAATCGGTTTTAGGGCTTAAATTCCTTACTATTTTAGTAAATATCAAGAAGTTTATACTATTCAAGAATTTTAACAGTTTAATATTAATTTTTTAGTCATTTTAACAATTATTGAACATAATTGAAGGTATAGAAACAAGTTTCAGGTGTGCCATACAACCTATTAACACACACGACAGGCGTTAGTCTCTCTCTGTTTTCAGTGGAGGTAACATCTTGCTTGAGACTCTCTCCACTAAATGCTTTTTTTCTGTGTTTCCAAGCAAATTATTGGTCATTTTGAAATATATTTTACATATTGACAATATATAATGCAGTGCAGTGTTGATTTAAAGAAAATAATCTTGAAATACACCAAGAGAACTAAAATTTTATGGGTGAAATGGTGCCATGGGGTGACTTCTCTTCCACCCCAATGCCTTCTCTTCTTCCTTCTCCTCCACCCCATTCTAATTCCCATCATCATCATCATCATCCAGGAGCCTTCTACATACACACCTCAAAGTAAGTGTACTTTTCTACCTTTTTTGTTGAATTTAGGCAATTTTCGGTGAGCTGGAACCAATTACCCAAAAACCCATTGAAACAATGGTTTCGGTTAACGAGTTTTTCGGTTAACGAGCAACCTGCTGGAACGGATTGTGCTCGTTAACCGAGGGACCACTGTACTTCCTATCTTTTAGTCAAATAAATTAAAAAATTACTGTAATAAGAACATCACGATATTTAAAAAATTTAGACAAGAGTAAAGCATGCACGCACGCTACATCCTTGACCACCGTAGAGTCAAGACCTATTCAGGCGCTGGTCCCGCTACGCAGCTGCCTCCCTTGGCCAATGTCGGCAAATTCCCTAAGTCCCTCTCCCCGACCCATCCTCACCACCGGGATATCTACATAATCAAAATTAAAATTTCGTTTCGGAAAGAAGTGGGATCAGTGTTGAACAGTGTTTAAGCCCGTGAATTCAGCACTCGACAGTACCAGTGAAAGCCACGACCCACCAGTGAGATAAGCACCCCTGGGAACTAACCACCATCTTCTGGCAAGGAGGTGCTAATCCGTCCACCCTGGGAACAACAGAGGGCCGACCGGCTATGCACCTGACTATGGGATAACACAACATCACCGTGAGGTCCTTCATATCAACACCCGAGGACGAGTCACTGTACCACGTGAACACCACACCACCCGGTGTCTCTATGACCACATGAAGTCCTTCATATCAACGCCTGAGGATGAGTTACTACACCACGTGAACACCACACCACCCGATGTCTCCATGACCACGTGAGATCCTTCATATCAAATACCGAGGACGAGTTACCACACCACCCGATGTCTCCATGACCACGTGAGGTCCCTCATATCAACACACGAGGACGAGTTACTACACCACGTGAACACCTCACCACCTGGTGTCCCCATGACCAGCCCACGCCCGGGCCATCAACTGTAAACTATAATAATTTGTATTTTCAATCATTGTTCCTTCTTCTTTTAGTAATGAAAGCTTTTGCTAAATGACTCACCCAACCCATGTCTTTGCATATAATAAGTCATTTTCAGCCTTCGGGCTGCTGACTTTTTAAATAAACCTTTAATTATTATTATTATTACACACACACACACACACCACGAAGCTCTTCGGCGACACTATAAATAACTAAATTGGAAAACACATGTCAGCGAAGTCGTTAAATCCTCCAGTTTTCGTCTCCACCTCCTCCGCCGACTCAAGTCCCTCGGAGTTCCTGCGCCTGAGCTCCTTAGTGTTACACAACATTCATACTTCCCAAGCTCACCCATGCCTCTCCTGCTTGGTCTTCCTCCCTAAATGCCACACAATGTAAACAACTAGAAAAAGTGCATGCAAGATTATTCTCTCCCCTTCCTCCTCCACATATCAAGAAGCGCTCAACACACTGACCCTCTCGGCTTTCTCTGATTATCACCATAACCTAACCTGCAAATTTGGTGAAAAGCTTCTGCACCATCCTCGACACCAGCTCCTCCTACCACCTGAGATCCCTCATCAGCGAATTGCTGTTCGACACCACAACCGCATCCAGCCCATACGAGCACGTACTGATCACTATAAGAACAGCCCAGTCCCAACCATTGCAATAATTACCCTGTATCAATAACTTGTAATCAACCAGTGTATTCACTCCCAATCAATATTATCTTTTTGCACTGTCACTATGTTGAAATGCCCTGTAGTTTGACCTTCTCCCCACCTAGTTATTATATATCATATTTGTATCACTTATGTTTCTTGTATATTATTTGTCAATCATGAGACCCATTCCCCAATTATGTAACTGTATATTTACAGCCTTCTGGCTGCCATGCTCTTTCAATAAACCGTTAATTTTCATTATTATTATTATCACACACACACACATCACCTAATGTAAGATCATCAAACAAATATTCCCTCCAGCAAATTGTATTAAAAAGTACTACTGTATATTCATTTTTTGTAAATTACTATTTTCATTACAAACTCACCAGCAAGTATAGTACAGTATGCTGTATTATGATAATTAAATATGAATCTATAGGATATTACCATGTCTGCCACCCTGTATGCACTGTGTCTGCCACCCTGTGTGCACCATGTCTGCCACCCTGTATGCACCGTGTCTGCCACCCTGTAAGCACCGTGTCTGCCACCCTGTATGCACCGTGTCTGCCACCCTGTAAGCACCGTGTCTGCCACCCTATATGCACCATGTCTGCCACCCTGAATGCACCATCTACACAATAGAGATATTAACCCACAAATAATGAAGGAAGGTGAAGGCACCAGCAGCTACCTGTAGGGTACCATTACAGTATATAGAGTTCACTATATATTTGTATTGAAATAATAATTTAGGAAATATTTTAATAGTTTTAAAAGAATGTTCTTAGAGGAAATATTATTGTGTTTGACAGTTTCCACCGGTACAGTACTTACGTCAGCTCAGTGTGTCGTTTGGCATCTTCCTGTAAACATTGTCAACCGCTGTATTGAGTCTAGCAAGTTCCACCGTGCATCAACTGATCACAGTGTCAATAGCAGACAATGTTCCCAATGCTGAATCTTACTGGGCAAGTCCGCTAATTATATAGATTATATAGGACAAAATGAAGTTCCTTATTAGCAACATCCAGTGAGGTTTAAAAAAAAAAAAAAAAAAAAAAAATATATATATATATATATATATATATATATATATATATATATATATATATATATATATATATATATATATATATATATATATATATATATATATATATATATATATATATATATATATATATATATATATATATATATATATATATATATATATATATATATATATATATATATATATATATATATATATATATATATATATATAAATATCTCCGTTGTTTCCATTTTCCCGTGTGATTTTATCAAAATTTATCTTATCCACGTTTTCATTGTGGATTTACATATATATATATATATATATATATATATATATATATGCAAGTAAATCACTGTAGGTGCGCGTGATCTAGGTATATGCTGATAAACACAACGAAAGAAGAAAACACTTATTTCGCAAGCGCTTTCGTGTAATTCACATCGTCAGGGGTGAGTACAGACTAGAGAGAGAAATACAAACCAAGGTGTATATATACAGAGGAGGGTGAGACCAGGCCCACAATGGTCAGGTATTAGGTAAAGACCCTACTAATCTTTAAATAGCACACAACGGTTGGTGGTCAGGTCAGATGGTCGGGTGACCCGGCCTTCTCACCTGGTTACAAATCTTCTTAATTACAAAATTGTCCAGCTTGTACATGCCGTTACTCAAATTCATGTTGAATGCTTCTGTATGTTTAATAAGACTAGATTCTATGATGTTCCTACTATCAATTGAATTACATGGTAATATTGAGGAGGCATTATCCCAGTCAATGCAATGCTTGTTATCCCTCAAATGAACAAACAGAGCATTGGATTCCTGGCCTGTCCTAACACTGCATTTGTGTTGTTTAATTCTAGTTGCAAGATCTTTTCCTGTCTGGCCTAAGTAAAACATATTACATTCCTTGCAAGGAACTTTATAAATGCAACCAATTGTGTTGTTGGGGGAGTTCTTGATTAACATTTGTTTAACAGTGCATGAGTTTCTAACTCCAATATCAAGAATAATATGGATCTGGTTGATAAACTCAATAACTTACGCATTAATTATGAGTTTAAACTGGTCAGTTTTGATGTAACATCACTCTTTACAAAGGTCCCAGTTGATGATTTACTAGAGTTCCTCATAGATTCCCTGGATGATATTTCACTGCCCGTCTCGAAAGACGACTTCATCGAACTCATCAAACTATGTATTAAGGATTGCAAATTCGAATTCAATGGAGAATACTACGCTCAAAAATTTGGTATGGCAATGGGTAATCCACTCTCACCTGTATTAAGCAACCTATATATGGAATTCTTTGAAAAGAAACTATTAAGTAATATTTTACCACCCTCAGCAATCTGGTTTAGATATGTTGATGATGAATTATGTCTCTGGCCATGTAATGAGGACCTAAAAGCTTTCCTGCCACAACTTAACAACTTAGCCCCCTCGATCAAATTCACTGTGGAATTAGAGCAAGACTGTAAATTGCCATTCCTAGACTGTCTGATACACAGAATAGGTAACACGTTTAAGTTCAGTATTTATAGAAAACCAACTAATGTGTGTTCATACATGCATTATTATTCTGCCCACCATAATAAAGTCAAACAGTCAGTATTTTCAACAATGTTTTTACGTGCTTTGAGAATTTGCAGCCCGGAATTCATTGATGAGGAATACAAATATATATATAATATTGGCTCAAACCTTAAATATCCTAGATCTTTCATAGACAAATGCCTAAACATTACTAAGAAAACTTTTTATAGAACTGATCCCAAGCCCGCCCATGACCATAAGAATATCTTAATATTGCCACTTCACAAAAAATTCTCACACATTCCTTCACAACTAAAATCCTGGAACGTCAATGTGGCATTTAAAAACTCATGCACTGTTAAACAAATGTTAATCAAGAACTTCCCCAACAACACAACTGGTTGCATTTATAAAGTTCCTTGCAAGGAATGTAATATGTTTTACTTAGGCCAGACAGGTAAAGATCTTGCAACTAGAATTAAACAACACAAATACAGCGTTAGGACAGGCCAGGAATCCAATGCTCTGTTTGTTCATTTGAGGGATAACTTGCATTGCATTGACTGGGATAATGCCTCCACAATATTACCTTGTAATTCAATTGATAGTAGGAACATCATAGAATCTAGTCTTATTAAACATACCGAAGCATTCAACATGAATTTGAGTAATGGCATGTACAAACTGGACAATTTTGGAATTAAGAAGATTTGTAACCAGGTGAGAAGGCCGGGTCACCTGACCATCTGACCTGACCACCAACCGTTGTGTGCTATTTAAAGATTAGTAGGGACATTACCTAATACCTGACCATTGTGGACCTGGTCTCATCCTCCTCTGTATATATACACCTTGGCTTGTATTTCTCTTTAGTCTGTACTCACCCCTGAAGATGTGAATTACACGAAAGCGCTTGGGAACTTCGTGTTTTCTTCTTTCCTCGTGGTTATCAGCATATACCTAGATCACGCGCACGCGTCCAGGCGGGGTGAGGTTGTTGTATATATATATATATATATATATATATATATATATATATATATATATATATATATATATATATATATATATATATATATATATATATATATATATATATATATATATATATATATATATGAAAAAGTATTTCATGAGGAAGACATTTACCAGAGAAAGGTTTAAGGAAGAGTGCCAGATCTTTGATACACTTGACGGCCATTAAGTAGTTACGAGAGTGAGTGGCAGGTACAGGTGGAGGAGGGGGCAGCTCCCCCTCCTCCACACTTGTCCCAGCCCCCACTAGTGACAGCAGTGCACCATTTACAGGAAGTTGGTCAAGCTCCAGCCTCATCACAGTCTGGAAAACAAGATGAACATTATTCCCTCTGGCCCTAACTAACAGCTTTCTACCTCAGTAACATATAAAATGGCTTCACTCAAATAAACATTAGCAAACGATTAAACAATAAATGAAGATTGATCCTGAAATCCCACTAATTGATGATAGGTTAGCAAGTGGCCTAACTTATCTATAGAGAGCCATCATGTTTGTTGGCTGCAGCCATATCTGAGTCACACAAATACTGTAACTGCTATCGAAGGTCACAACACCATAAGGAAACACGACCTTCCTGCTAGAAATCAATTCTTGTGCAGATTAAGGATTTGTGGCCCAAAAAATGAAATTCTGAAAATTACTTGTTCTAAAAAATACTGAAGTTTGCAATTTAGATACAGTAAGTCCTCGTTTAACGTTGCCCCCGTTAACGTTGTTTCGTTATAACGTTGCTACTCTTTAGATACCAATAATTCGGTTAACGCCCTGACGACTCAAAATTAACGTCGTTTTTGTGTCGTCACGGACTACTTTGTATGGAGCATTAATCTCTCTCTCGTCTTGCCGCACTGCGCTCTATCAGCTTGGTGTGTTACCTCTCACTCGCGGAACGTCACACAGTGTACCCAAGTGATGCCAGTCTTTGTTAGGTTTCCACAGCATTCTTACGTGTTCAAGTGTTTTTTGCTCGTAATGCTGTACTCTAACCATTTGAAATGGCTTCCAAGCACCCATCAAGTGCTACTGATGCTAGTATTGTGAAGAAGCAAAGTAAGACCATTAGCCTTGCGATGAAAATGGAGGTTTTAACCCATTTTGAAAAAGGGGAACGTGCAGTGCACATTGCTGGTGAGCTTGGACTAACCCAGGGGTAGGCAATTATTTTTGATGGAAGGCCACTTCATGAATGGTGGCACACTTCGCGGGCCACAGGTTAACAGCAATGAGCCAGTATTGGTGCTATGTCCACCCAACTTCCAAAATTGTCCTTTCTGTAATTAATAAGAATTTTTTTTTCTGATTGCCAAATGCAGTGGCGGGCCACAGAAATAATTTGGCGGGCCAAATGTGGCCCACGGGCCGCACTTTGCCCACCCCTGGACTAACCCCTACAACAGTGAGTACTATCTGGACCAACACTTCCAGCTAGTGCTGGAAGTGGTAGTTCTCTGAGTGCAACAAAGACACATTAAGGTTATCCAGCATAAAGCAAAATCCTTGTTTGACGACTTAAAGGCAGAAGAGGGTGAAGGATCAAAGGAAGAGACCTTTACGGCCCACCGAGGATGGTTTCATTATAACTTCCATAACATTAAAATGACTGGTGAAGCTGCCAGTTCAGATACGGTTGCTGCCGAGATATTCCCGCCTGAATTTAAAAACATTATCGAGGAAGGAGGCTTCTCAGCGAAGCAAGTCTTTAATGTGGATGAGACTGGTCTCTTTTGGAAGAGGATGCCAGATAGAACCTATATCTTAAAGGAAGAGAAAAGAGCGCCAGGTTTTAAAGCGGCAAAAGAACGTTTAACGCTGCTGCTTGGTGTGAACGCTGCTGGCGACTTCAAGCTGAAGCCTATGCTAATTTCTCGCGCTGCCAACCCACAGGCCCTGAAAGGTTACTCCAAGGATCACCTTCCTGTCATTTACAAGGCAAATAAGAAGGCATGGATAACCAGTGCCATATTTAGCCAGTGGTTAACCGTGTAAGCCGTCTCTGCAATGAAGGAATATGCGCCAAGGAGAACCTTGACTTCAATATTCTTCTGATCCTTGACAATGCTCCAGCTCATCCTCCCAATATTGATGACTTACATGAGACTGTTCGAGTTGTCTTCCTGCCTCCCAACATGAGAGCACTGATGCAGCCTATGGATCAAGGCGTCATCACTGCATTCAAGGAGTATTATTTATGGCGTACGATGGCTCAACTGCGAAAGGCTACTGACGGAGAAAATAAACCTATGAGTAGGACAGGAGGATGAATGCAAAATCCAGGAACCAAGCAAAGTCAGAGTGTAGAAGGGCTGAAAAGGAGTTCCAGAGGTTGGTTGCAAGCAAGGTCAAGTCAAACCCAGAGGCGTTTTACCGCTATGCAAAGTCAAAATTAAAAACGCGAGTAGGACTATCGGACCTGAGGTTTGACACAGCGCTGACCCACATTGTGTTCTCAGAAGAGGTTATAAGAAATAAATTGTCAAAGCTAAAGGTTCACAAGAGTCCTAGCCCTGACATGGTGCATCCCAGAGTGCTGAGAGAGTTGTGCAAAAAGTTTGCCGAGTCCCTGAAGATCCTGTTCTGTAAATGCCTGGATGAGCAAAAGGTCCCCAGTGATTAGAGAATGGCTTATGTGAGTCCTATTTTCAAGAAGGGAAATTGTCACTCAACAAATAATTATAGACCAGTGAGCCTGACCACCATAGTATGTAAAGTGCTTGAGAGCAACATAACAGTTGCCATGATGAAACATCTACTCCCAAACAACCTTGTAATGATTGGCAACACGGTTTTATACCGGAACACTCCTGCTTAACACAATTACTCAAGGTACTGGATGTTTGGACCCAAATTCTGGAACAGGGTGGCAATATTGACAATATATATGTAGATTTTGCCAAGGCTTTCAACAGCATACCCCATGAAAGGCTGAGAATTAAACTGGAAGGGTACATGATTTGTTCAAAGAAATGTACATTTCCTTTATGTGTTTGCCCTTAGGACAATTATTTCTTTTACTGTACCTATATTGTATATATGTGTGTGTGTGTGTGTGTAGACACACACACAAAACACATACGCACAAATAAATAATGATGGGAAAATCCTTTCACAAATAACCAGAAACAATTATATATTAAAAATGTTGAGTCTACCCTCAAGTCTACTCCGTGCTATATTATTAATAAAGCACGGAGTAGACTTGAGGGTAGACTCAATTTTTTTTATACATTTGTTTCTGTTTATTTGAGTGAGGATTTTCCAATTACTATTTATTTGTATGTGTTTTGTGTGTGTGTGTGTGTGTGTGTCTATACATACACACAATACAGGTAAAGGAAATTACTGTCTCTAGAGCAAATGGCTCTCTGTCCCGGCCACAAAAATGCCAGAAACTTTAAAACTACCCTTAGACATTCTTGGGTACATCCTGGGTATCATCCACGAATAATAGAAGACCGCGAATTAAAATTCCACAAATTTGAAGGGCATGCTGTATTGTAATTCATATTGCTAGGAATATTAGAGCAATCATTATGATAAATTCGTTATTGATATGTACAATCTGTCATAAGTAATCTCTCTGTTAGCCAGAATCTTGAATCCCCAGAGCTTTCCAATGCCTGAAATTCTGGGAAAAATTTCTCCATTCCGGGCAGGGGAACAAATTTGCGAGAGATTGCATCATATTTCCAATGAGGGGATGCATGCTAGGCACCTGAGCTATGTTTGGTCATTATTGTCATGTGACTGCAAGGGATGTCTATGATTGGCTGATGTATCTCACAGCCTATCTCCTCAAAATCTTGCATCATGACACTCTTAGTTCATAGTCTGCTGCCATTGTACAAGCTCTTTCACTCGCTCACTGTTGTTTTCACAAATGATTCAGGTGGTACTGTACTGTACCAGCATATAATCACTCAAGAATACAGTTAAAGCAGTGTTAAGATATAAAAAGTGATACATCTACTGTACTTTACATTTAGTAAATGTGAAACTACCATATGTACAGGAAAAGGGAAAACTGGAACACCTTAGCTTTCATCTTCATCAGGACATCTTCAGAGGCAACTGAATTTAAAGGGACTGAGAGTAGAGCTTACATACAAAGGGTGACCTCACATAGCATCAGGTCAGGTCAATAACATAAAACCCAATAATCCCCCACTCCAAATGAGAGACGTGATTATACAGGTGTTGCCCATTATACGATTGATTGATATACAATCGATCGGTTTTATGGGATTAAGAAATTAACACCAAATACCGCTATGTGATCGGTTAGATCAGTTGTGATGGGTGCTACCCGATGGCTACCCAAATGCTTTTCCTGCATTGTCACTGCTTTGAAAAAGTGATGTGCAATATCTCGCAATATTTCGAGACGATGACGCAATCTTGGAATGCCGTAAAAACTCTGCCTGCCCCTTGTGACTGCCAGGCTGAGCAGCTGAAGTGTGTCACATCACCCAGAGGATGATTTGCATGTGAAAAAAGTTATTCTCTGAACATATAATAATACACAGTATACTTACCAGTAAATGTGAGGAGTAAAGAGAGAAATAATAAATAAAATATAAGAAAAAATGTTGCATTGCCATTTGATAATGGTGTCACTTTACACGGGACCGCAGACAGTGAGCCGAGATTCCCCCATGCCACTCCCCCTCCTCCGCTCTCTATGCTAGCTCCCACACACGTAAGAAATGGTTATTCATTTTATGTTTTTGACCTTATAATAATTAATTCTTTTAATTTGTTTGCACATTCTGTGTGAAAGATTGTGTGTGCATGTAACAGAGTAAAAAAAAAATAGGTCTACCTGAAATTACAAATTGGAAAATAACCACTAAGTGCTAACTCTGACTCTTCAGGGTCTAAAAACAGAACCCATTTTCCCCCATCAGCTATTAAGATAGATCACCTTACGATGGTTTTTTGATGTCCTAACCCCATTGTATAATGGTCAACACCAGTATTATACTGTAAAATAATAATTGTCCAAATCACTTTAAATTTGAGTATGAGCAACACTATTGTATAGGTCTACATAACTTAATTTATAAAAAAATCAAACAAATCCGCCAGTATATGATTTTTTTCTAAAAATTTCAGTCGGATTAAATTTTTGAAGCTGTGGATAACCTGTAACAAGCTGTGCTTTATACTGTACACAGTTGCCTGACGCTATCAGATTACTCAATACCTACTGTACAGTACTGTACTTTAAGTAAGCCAGACAAGAGCAAAGTTTGTGACTGCTGGGTTCAGGTTCACATAAATATACCTTGTAGTATCACTGCTGGCTCACTGGTAAAAGTAAAAAGTAACCACGAATATTACCCCAACTTGTTTAACAATCCTTGGTTAGACTGGTAGACCAACTAATTGGGCATAATTCCCAATAATGCAACACTGCTTCAGAGCACAGATGAAGGCAAGCTCACTCTTGCCACAGGTGTTCTGGAGGGATATTCCTAATCATCTACCACATCACTCAAACACCATTAACCCCCATTTATTATTCATTCTTTCAAAACAATGCTTGAAACTTTTATCCTCAAAATGTTAAGCCATTGTCTTTGAGTATCTGTAGTCAAACCCTCATCCTATTGCTATTAAATAAATTTTCATTTAAAACATCATTTTCAAGGGGCTACTATAGCTATTTGAAATGAACTCACAAAGCTTTTTCTTAAGTGCATAAAAAATTTTAGAAGCAAAAATCACAATGATAAAATCAAAGAACAAAAGTTAAATAAATGAGAACCCACCTGGTCATAAGGGCACTGGTTGCGCTGCAGCTTGGCCAGGCAGGCCCGGCAGACGGTGTGTCCGCAGCCCAAGCTGATGGGTCCACGCTGACCACTGTCAAATTCATGGCAGCAAATGGGACACGAGAGAAACTCGGTCCACTGAGGGGCCTGGATCGGCATCCTCCCAGGCTCATGCTACAAGTTCCTGTCCAAATATACATTACATGTAAGTTTTTATTAATTATATAACAACAATATAGTGTTTACCTTTCTAATATTTTACACTACAGTATAATAGTAACAATGTGAACAACTGGTAAACCTAAGCGGTATCAGTAAGAAGACCTGTTCTTCACATATAGTCAGGCAGCTTGGCAATATATGTTTTTTTTTAGGGATTAGCCCACCGGGCACAGGTCACTGACCCACATGGGACCCTGGGGCGAAAATTTAATAATAGTAATTCATAGTAAATAAAATTTATAATAAAAGTAAAATAAAATAATAATAACAACACTGTAATAATGATAATAAAGAAAAGAAAAATACTAATCAATAGTGAGAAACGCTATATGTATAGTATGTTGTGTTGTCAATAGTAAGAGAAACAATTGAGATCCTGCAATTGTGTGTAAATGAGGCAGAAAGACAGATCAGCAACCTGGGACTTGGTCACAATATTCGTGATGCCATATGGCAGCAGGGTCTACCATTAGACAACACATTATGCTTCCAATATCTTTCCAGGCGGTAGTACCTCCCTGTTTGATAGCTGCCTACTACATTCCAGAAAAAAGCACCAAATTTTCCCCACACCTCTCCATTGCCTTAGTTTTCATTTTGATAAGAATCACTTTCTCCAGATACATTATACAGTATTAATCATTTTGGATTTTCAAGATGGCTGCTCTGGACTTCTTAACCACTTAGGATCACAATATTGGTGACTAAACATACATTTTCAGGGTCAAGGAATACTACTGCAGGCAGTCTCCAACTTACGACAGGATCGTTCCTGGACCCTGATCAATAAGTCGATTTGTTTGTAAGTCAGAATAGTGTTAATTCCATAGTTTAGGTTAGATTAAGCCACAACCCTGCCCATACAAAACAACATTACAATAATATCCCAAACATAAATACTGTAAATAAAGTAATATTAAACAATGTAAAGGGTGATTCAGCAAAGAGTACATTAACCCTTAGGCCCCGGGTGATGTTCCAGAACCTCCGCCTATTTTCCGCCATTTTTTTTATTTATTTAATTTTTATTTCTTTATTTTTTATTAGTTTTGGAAAAATTTATTTTTCCTCGCTTTAACTCGGGGGTTTACTGCCAGCAGCACCCTAACCCAGGGCTTATGAGTTAAATTGGAGGATGAAATCCTTGGATAATTCTAAACTACAATGTCTCTATGGTAAAATGTTAGATTCTGGATATTCCCACGTGTTTGTGACAGGTGCGAGCAAATTAAACATAGTCCAGGCATTCTGGAACGCGTTCAGACAATCAATGGTATGACAAGTACAGGCCTGCATTGAGGCAGAAAGACGGGCAACATTTCTTTTAATAAATAAAGAGTCACACTGTAGAGATATCTGAATAAATGATTACAAAAACCTACTGGGGTTTCACTTCAAATTCACTCATTAATACAACATCTTAAATGTATTGTAACATGGAAACTATGCAAAATCTGACATTTTATCATAGAGACATTGTGATTTAGAAATATCCAAGGATATCATCTTCCAATTTAATGTACTCTTTGCTGAATCAACTTGTAGAATACTGAAAATAATTATATTTTTAGATGAATATATGAGGATCCTGTTTGTAAGTGCAGGTGTCGTAAGTCGGGGACTGCCTGTATACCACACCAGCATCAGAGAGGAAACAGTGACACACACACACACACACACACATACACACACACACACACACAATAAACAACTCCTGATTTATGTACTGTACAGCCCTGTAAATGTATTCAACACATATTATATCATTATATCTAAATCAAATGTAAGTCTGTATATTTTCAGTCACCGGCTGCAACTCTATTAATAAACCGTTTATTACACTTATTATTATTATTTACACACACACACACACACACACACACCAGCATCAGAGGAGGAAACCCAGCAAATTTAAGTATTTTAAGTTACCGCTGTCCGAGAGGTTTGTTTAAAGTAGGTTAGGTAAGATTGAAATTATGTTTTTCCGATAGTTTTTGAAGGCTTTTGAATGATTCTGACCAACTTCCAATTAGGTGTATGACCAAAATTACAATTTTACCATATTTTTTTTTCTTTTTCACTCCTAAACTGTTTGCTGGTGTTTGTGGATTAATTACCAAGTTTTCTTCAATAGTTACTTTTTTAGGTGCCAAAATGACCTTAATGACGTTTCTTAAATATCACCATGAGTGAGTGAAAGTTGCTACAGTAAGAATAGTTAGTCTCCAAACTGCCTTCCTTGACTGTCAAATGGGTATTATTATTGTTTCGGTCATGTAGAGAATTTTAGAATTTTACGGTTAGGTTATGTTGAGGTTAGGTGTAGGTTAGGTTAGGTTATGTTGAGGTTAGGTGTAGGTTATGTAATGTTTAGATTAGGTTAGGTTGAAATTATATTTTTCCCGATGGGTTTTGAACGCTTCTGACCTACTACCAAATAAGTGGATGACCGAAATGATAATTTTAACGTCAAATGTAAGAAACCTTTCACTATATACAAAACTTTACCTCCAGGGATGTATTTAACCCATAGATCTTTCTCTGTTGAATAAATCGTTTGGATAACATTAAGCTGGCAGTAGTGTAGTGCTGAATAACATTAAGCTGGCAGTATATAGTGTAGTCCAGGATAACATTAAGCTGACTGTAAAGTGTAGTCCTGGATAACATTAAGCTGGCAGTATATGTGTAGTCATGGATAACATTAAGCTGGCAATAGTGTAGTCCTGAATAACATTAAGCTGGCAGTAGTGTAGTCCTGAATAACATTAAGCTGGCAGTAGTGTAGTCCTGGATAACATTAAGCTGGCAGTATATAGTGTAGTCCAGAATAACATTAAGCTGACTGTAAATAGTGTAGTCCTGAATAACATTAAGCAGTATATAGTGTAGTCCTGAATAACATTAAGCTGGCAGTAGTGTAGTCCTGGATAACATTAAGTCAGTATATAGTGTAGTCCAGAATAACATTAAGCTGACTGTAAATAGTGTAGTCCTGAATAACATTAAGCTGACTGTATATAGTGTAGTCGTGGATAACATTAAGGGTATATGTGTAGTCATTAAGCTGTGAGTGCAGAGGTCTTATAATAGAGTAAAGGGACACAGTACTCACCAATTATTTGTTAGGGTAATGTCACAAGTCTCGCCAAGAAGCTTATTGGACCCAACATAGAGAGTTAACTGTGGAGCATCACATTACTTATTTGACATTTATCTTGGTGAGTGTGTGTACTGAAGAGGAATTATTGGGAAAATAAATTAGTCCCGATCAGATCTATTTCTGTTATATTTGGTTCATTTACTTTTATATCCACTTTGTTTTGTCTTCAGGTCAGAGATCACACATATAAAACCTGGTTAACAACACAACAATTCTTTTATTGCTATGCTTGTAAAAACCCTCGTTACATGTTACGAAATATGTCAGTTAATATTATTTTTAATAAATTATTCAAATATAAAGTTAAAATAATGTAATAATTAAAAAAAATATATAAAATAGTTTTAAAATATAACATACATAAATAGTCATACATAACTAAAACTGTATATAATTCAAATGTATATATATATATATATATATATATATATATATATATATATATATATATATATATAATAATAATAATAATTAATAAATCTTCAAATAAATGGTTTTACCTTTTATATTTGAGTTCCTTATATAGCATCCTAGTATATATAACAGGAATAAAACATATCTGTTAAATAATTCTTTACAAATAAAGTAAAAATATAAATAAATTAAAATACATATATAGGGTGACTAAGAAGTGGACCAGGCAACACGGACAACAACACACGCACGAGTCATTGTTTTGTTCTATGTTGTGAAAATGATTTGAAAATGGCAGCCGTGATAGAGCTGCTCCTACAGGGCCAGTTGTCCCCCCACCACCTGCCTGGCTCCACGGGGCCTCACCGGTGAGTACCTGTCTCATGTACAGCTGTCTCCGTGATAGAGCTGCTCCTACAGGGCCAGTTGTCCCCACCACCTGCTGCTGTGGCCCACGGGGCCTACCGGTGAGTACCTGTCTCATGTACAGCTGTCTCCCGTGATAGAGCTGCTGCTACAGGGCCAGTTGTCCTCCCACCACCTGCTGCTGTGGCTCCACGGGCCTCACCGGTGAGTACCTGTCTCATGTACAGCTGTCTCTGGTGATAGAGCTGCTGCCAGGGCCAGTTGTCCTCCCACCACCTGCTGCTGTGGCTCAACGGGGCCTCACCGGTGAGTACCTGTCTCATGTGCAGCTGTCTCTGGTGATAGAGCTGCTGCTACAGGCCAGTTGTCCCACCACCTGCTGCTGTGGCTCCACGGGGCCTCGGTGAGTACCTGTCTCATGTACAGCTGTCTCTGGTGATAGGCTGCTACAGGGCCAGTTGTCCTCCCACCTGCTGCTGTGGCTCACAGGGCCTCACCCTGTCTCATGTACAGCTGTCTCCCGTGATAGAGCTGCTCCTACAGGCAATTTCCACCACCTGCTGCTGTGGCTCCACGGGGCCTCACCGGTGAGTACCTGTCTCACAGCTGTCTCCCGTGATAGAGCTGCTCTGGGGCCAGTTGTCCCCCACCTGCTGCTGTGGCTCAGGGCCTCGGTGAGTACCTGTCTCATGTAGCTGTCTCCGGTGATAGAGCTGCTCCTAAGGCCAGTTGTCCCACCTGCTGCTGTGGCCTGGCCTGATACCTGTCTCGCTGTCTCCCGTGATAGACTGCTCTGGGCAGTTGTCCCCCACCTGCTTGCCAGGGGCCTCACGGTGGTACCTGTCTATGTACTGTCTCCCGTGATAGACTGCTCACAGGGCAGTTGTCCCTCCACCTGCTGCTGTGGCTCCACGGGCCTCACCGGTGAGTACCTGTCTCATGTACAGCTGTTGATACTGCTGCTACAGTGTCTCCACACTGGCTGGCTCCGGGTGGTACCTGTCTCATGTCAGCTGCCTCGTGTAGGCTCCTGGGCCAGTTGTCCTCCCACCACCTGCTGCTGTGGCTCCGCAGGTCACGGTGAGTACCTGTCTCATGTACAGCTGTCTCCGTGATAGGCTGCTACAGGGCAGTTGTCCTCCACCACCTGCTCCTGTGGCTCCACGGGCCTCACCGTGATACCTGTCTCATGCAGCTGTCTCCGTGCTGCTGCCATAGGGTGTCCACCTGCTTGTGGCTCCACGGGGCCTCACCGGTGAGTACCTGTCTCATGTACAGCTGTCTCCCGTGATAGAGCTGCTGCTACAGGGCCAGTTGTCCTCCCACTGCTGTGGCTCCACAGGGCCTCACCGGTGAGAACCTGTCTCATGTACAGCTGTCTCCTAGAGCTGCCCTACAGGGCCAGTTGTCCTCCCACCACCTGCTGCTGTGGCTCCACGGGGCCTCACCGGTGAGTACCTGTCTCTGTACAGCTGTCTCCGTGATAGACTGCTGCTACAGGGCCAGTTGTCTCCCTGCTGCTGTGGCTCCACGGGCCTCACCGGTGATACCTGTCTCATGTACAGCTGTCTCCCGTGATAGAGCTGCTCTAGGGCCAGTTGTCCCCCACCTGCTGCTGTGGCTCCCAGGGGCCTCACCGGTGGTACCTGTCTCATGTACAGCTGTCTCCCGTGATAGAGCTGCTGCTAAGGGGCCAGTTGTCTCCCACCTGCTGCTGTGGCTCCACGGGCCTCACCGGTGATACCTGCCTGTACCGCTGTCTCCCGTGATAGAGCTGCTCCTGGGGCCAGTTGTCCTCCACCACCTGCTGCTGTGTGGCTCCAGGCCTCACGGTGAGTACCTGTCTCATGTACAGCTGTCTCCCGTGATAGAGCTGCTGCTAGGGCCAGTTGTCCTCCCACCACCTGCTGCTGTGGCTCCACGGGGCCCCTCACGGTGGTACCTGTCTCATGTACAGCTGTCTGTGATAGAGCTGCTCTAGGGCCAGTTGTCCTCCCACCACGTGGCTCCACGGGGCCTCACGGTGAGTACCTGTCCTGTACAGCTGTCTCCCGTGTGATAGAGCTGCTCTCAGGGCCAGTTGTCCCCCACCACCTGCTGCTGTGGCTCCACGGGGCCTCACCGGTGAGTACCTGTCTCATGTACAGCTGTCTCCGTGATAGAGCTGCTCCTACAGGGCCAGTTGTCCCCACCACCTGCTGCTGTGGCTCAGCTCGTCTGTCTCATGTACAGCTGTCTCGTGATAGAGCTGCTCTCGGGTTGTCCTCCCACACCTGCTCTGCAGGGGCCTCACCGGTGAGTACCTGTCTCATGGCTCTCCGTGATAGGCTGCTGCTACAGGGCCAGTTGTCCTCCACCACCTGCTGCTGTGGCTCCACGGGCCTCTGGATACTGTCTCATGTACAGCTGTCTCCGTGATAGAGCTGCTCCTACAGGCCAGTTGCTCCCACCACCTTGCTGGCTCCACGGGCTCACCGGTGAGTACCTGTCTCATGCTGTCTCCCTGATAGACTGCTCCTAGGGCCAGTTGTCCCCACCCTCTGCTGTGGCTCCAGGCTCACCGGTGAGTACTTCTTCTCCTGTGCTGTTCGTACAGCTGTCTCGTGATAGAGCTGCTCCTACAGGGCCAGTTGTCCTCCCACCACCTGCTGGCTCACGGGCCTCACGGTGATACCTGTCTCATGTACAGCTGTCTCCGTGATAGAGCTGTACAGGGCAGTTGTCCCCCACCACCTGCTGCTGTGGCTCCACGGGGCCTCCCGGGTGAGTACCTGTCTCATGTACAGCTGTCTCTGGTGATAGAGCTGCTGCTACAGGGCAGTTGTCCTCCACCACCTGCTCTTGGCTCCACGGGCCTCACGGTGAGTACCTGTCTCATGTACAGCTGTCTCTGTGAGTAGGCTGCCACAGGGCCAGTTGTCCCCACCACCTGCTGCTGTGGCTCCACGGGCCTCCGGTGAGTACCTGTCTCATGTACAGCTGTCTCTGGTGATAGAGCTGCTGCTACAGGGCAGTTGTCCCCCACCACCTGCTGCTGTGGCTCACGGGCCTCACCGGTGAGTACCTGTCTCATGCAGCTGTCTCCCGTGATAGAGCTGCTGCTACAGGGCCAGTTGTCCTCCACCACCTGCTGCTGTGGCTCCACGGGCTCACCGGTGAGTACCTGTCTCATGTACAGCTGTCTCTGGTGATAGAGCTGCTGCTACAGGGCCAGTTGTCCCCCACCACCTGCTGCTGTGGCTCCACGGGCCTCACCGGTGAGTACCTGCAGCTGTCTCCCGTGATAGAGCTGCTCCTACGGGCCAGTTGTCCTCCCTGTCTGCTGTGGCTCCGGCCTCACGGTGAGTACCTGTCTCATGTAGCTGTCTCTGGTGATAGAGCTGCTGCCAGGGCCAGTTGTCCCCCACACCTTGTGTGGCTCACGGGGCCTCACGGTGAGTACCTGTCTCATGTACAGCTGTCTCTGGTGATAGAGCTGCTGCTACAGGCAGTTGTCCTCCACCTGCCTTGGCTCACGGGCCTCACGGTGAGTACCTGCCATGTCGCTGTCTCTGGTGATAGAGCTGCTGCGAACCAGTTGTCCCCACCACCTGCTGCTGGCTCCACGGGCCTCACGGTGAGTCCTGTCATGTACAGCTGTCTCGGTGATAGAGCTGCTGCTACAGGCAGTTGTCCCCCACCACCTGCTGCTGTGCCCACGGGCTCACCGTGGTCTGGTGTTGTCCACCTGCTGTGCGGGCCTCACCGGTACCTGTCTCATGTACAGCTGTCTCCTGATAGGCTGCTACAGGGCCAGTTGCCACCCTGCTGCTGTGGCTCCACGGGGCCTCACCGGTGAGTACCTGTCTCATGTACAGCTGTCTCTGGTGATAGAGCTGCTGCTACAGGGTTGTCTCCCACACTGCTGTGCGGGGCCTCACCGGTGAGTACCTGTCTCATGTACAGCTGTCTGGTGATAGAGCTGCTGCTACAGGGCCAGTTGTCCTCCCACACCTGCTGCTGTGGCTCCACGGGGCCTCACCGGTGAGTACCTGTCTCATGTACAGCTGTCTCTGGTGACTGCTGCTACAGGGCCAGTTGTCCTCCACCACCTGCTGTGGCTCCGGGGCCTCACCGGTGAGTACCTGTCTCATGTACAGCTGTCTCTGGTGATAGACTGCTGCTAAGGCAGTTGTCCTCCACCACCTGCTGCTGTGGCTCCACGGGCCTCACGGTGATACCTGTCTCATTACAGCTGTCTCTGGTGATAGAGCTGCTGCTAAGGGCCAGTTGTCCCCCCACCACCTGCTGCTGTGGCTCCACGGGCCTCACCGGTGAGTACCTGTCTCATGTACAGCTGTCTCTGGTGATAGAGCTGCTACAGGGCCAGTTGTCCTCCCACCACCTGCTGCTGTGGCTCCACGGGGCCTCACCGGTGAGTACCTGTCTCATGTACAGCTGTCTCCCGTGAGAGCTGCTGCTACAGGGCCAGTTGTCCTCCACCACCTGCTGCTGTGGCTCCACGGGCCTCCCGGGTGATACCTGTCTCATGTACAGCTGTCTCTGGTGATAGAGCTGCGCTACAGAGGCCAGTTGTCCTCCACCACCTGCTGCTGTGGCTCCACGAGGCCTCGGTGTGCCTGTCTGTACAGCTGTCTCCCGTGATAGAGCTGCTGCTACAGGGCCAGTTGTCCCCACCACCTGCTGCTGTGGCTCCACAGGGCCTCACGGTGAGTACCTGTCTCATGTACAGCTGTCTCTGGTGATAGAGCTGCTACAGGGCCAGTTGTCCCCCACCACTGCTGTGGCTCCACGGGGCCTCACGGTGAGTACCTGTCTCATGTACAGCTGTCTGGTGATAGAGCTGCTGCTACAGGGCCAGTTGTCCTCCCACCACCTGCTGCTGTGGCTCCACGGGCCTCACGGTGAGTACCTGTCATGTACAGCTGTCTCTGGTGATAGAGCTGCTGCTACAGGGCCAGTTGTCCTCCACCACCTGCTGCTGTGGCTCCAGGGCCTCACCGGTGAGTACCTGTCTCATGCACAGCTGTCTCTGGTGATAGAGCTGCTGCTGGGCCAGTTGTCTCCACCACCTGCTGCTGTGGCTCCGGGCCTCACCGGTGAGTACTGTCTCATGTACAGCTGTCTCTGGTGATAGAGCTGCTCCTACAGGGCCAGTTGTCCTCCCACCACCCTGCTGTGGCTCCACGGGCCTCACGGTGAGTACCTGTCTCATGTACAGCTGTCTCTGATAGGCTGCTCCTACAGGGCCAGTTGTCCCCACACTGCTGCTGTGGCTCCGGGGCTCACGGTAGTACCTGTCTCATGCAGTGATAGAGCTGCTCCTACAGGGCAGTTGTCCTCCACCACCTGCTGCTGTGGCTCCACGAGAACTCACAGTGATACCTGTCTCATGGCAATGTCTCCTGGTGATAGAGCTGCTGCTACAGGGCAATTGTCTCCCACCACCTGCTGCTGTGGCTCCACGGGGCTCACGGTGAGTACACTGCCACCATGTAGCTGTCTCTGGTGATAGAGCTGCTGCTACAGGGAACTGGTGTCCTCCACCACCTGCTGCTGTGGCTCACGGGCCTCACGGTGATGCCTGTCTCATGTACGCTGTCTCTGGTGATAGAGCTGCTGCTACAGGGCCGTTGTCCTCCCACCACCTTGCTGTGGCTCAGGGCCCTCCACCGGTGATGCCTGTCTCATGTTACAGCTGTCTCTGGTGATAGAGCTGCTGCTACAGGGCCAGATTCATCCTCCACCACCTGCTGGCTCAGGGGCCTCACCGGTGAGTACCTGTCTCATGTACAGCTGTCTCTCTGGTGATAGAGCTGCTGCTACAGGGCCAGTTGTCCTCCCACCACCTGCTGCTGTGGCTCCACGGGGCCTCACCGGTGAGTACCTGTCTCATGTACAGCTGTCTCTGGTGATAGAGCTGCTGCTACAGGGCCAGTTGTCCTCCCACCACCTGCTGCTGTGGCTCCACGGGGCCTCACCGGTGAGTACCTGTCTCATGTACAGCTGTCTCTGGTGATAGAGCTGCTGCTACAGGGCCAGTTGTCCTCCCACCACCTGCTGCTGTGGCTCCACGGGGCCTCACCGGTGAGTACCTGTCTCATGTACAGCTGTCTCTGGTGATAGAGCTGCTGCTACAGGGCCAGTTGTCCTCCCACCACCTGCTGCTGTGGCTCCACGGGGCCTCACCGGTGAGTACCTGTCTCATGTACAGCTGTCTCTGGTGATAGAGCTGCTGCTACAGGGCCAGTTGTCCTCCCACCACCTGCTGCTGTGGCTCCACGGGGCCTCACCGGTGAGTACCTGTCTCATGTACAGCTGTCTCTGGTGATAGAGCTGCTGCTACAGGGCCAGTTGTCCTCCACCACCTGCTGCTGTGGCTCACGAGGCCTCACGGTGAGTACCTGTCTCATACAGCTGTCTCCCGTGATAGAGCTGCTGCTACAGGGCCAGTTGTCCTCCACCACCTGCTGCTGTGGCTCCACGGGGCCTCACCGGTGAGTACCTGTCTCATGTACAGCTGTCTCCCGTGATAGAGCTGCTGCTACAGGGCCAGTTGTCCTCCCACCACCTGCTGCTGTGGCTCCACGGGCCCTCACCGGTGAGTACCTGTCTCATGTACAGCTGTCTCCCGTGATAGAGCTGCTGCTACAGGGCCAGTTGTCCTCCCACCACCTGCTGCTGTGGCTCCACGGGGCCTCACCGGTGAGTACCTGTCTCATGTACAGCTGTCTCTGGTGTAGGTGCCTTTCATGTACAGCTGTCTCATGTACAGCTGTCTCATATACAACTGTCTCATGTATAGCTGTCTCAAGTACAACTGTCTCATGTACAGCTGTCTCATGTACAGCTGTCTCATGTACAGCTGTCTCATGTACAGCTGTCTCATGTACAACTGTCTCATGTACAACTGTCTCATGTACAGCTGTCTCATGTACAGCTGTCTCATGTACAGTCTCATGTCTCATGTTCAACTGTCTCATGTACAACTGTCGCTCATGTACAGCTGTCTCATGTACAACTGTCTCATGTACAGCTGTCTCATGTACAACTGTCTCATGTACAGCTGTCTCAAGTACAACTGTCTCATGTACAGCTGTCTCATGTACAACTGTCTCATGTACAGCTGTCTCATGTGCTACTGTCTCATGTACAGCTGTCTCATGTACAGCTGTCTCATGTACAGCTGTCTCATGTACAGCTGTCTCATGTACAACTGTCTCATGTACAGCTGTCTCATGTGCTACTGTCTCATGTACAGCTGTCTCATGTACAGCTGTCTCATGTACAATTGGCTCATGTACAACTGGCTCATGTACAACTGTCTCATGTACAACTGTCTCATGTACAGCTGTCTCATGTACAGCTGTCTCATGTACAACTGTCTCATGTACAGCTGTCTCATGTACAACTGTCTCATGTACAGCTGCCTCATGTACAGCTGTCTCATGTACAGCTGTCTCATGTACAGCTGTCTCATGTACAACTGTCTCATGTACAGCTGTCTCATGTACAACTGTCTCATGTACAGCTGTCTCATGTACAACTGTCTCATGTACAGCTGTCTCATGTACAACTGTCTCATGTACAACTGTCTCATGTACAGCTGTCTCATGTACAACTGTCTCATGTACAGCTGTCTCATGTACAGCTGTCTCATGTACAGCTGTCTCATGTACAACTGTCTCATGTACAATTGTCTCACGTACAGCTGTCTCATGTACAACTGGCTCATGTACAATTGTCTCATGTACAACAGTCATGTACAACTGTCTCGTACAGCTGTTTCTCATGTACTGCTGTCTCATGTACAGCTGTCGCTCATGTACAGCTGTTTCATGTACAACTGTCTTATGTACAGCTGTCTCATGTACAGCTGCCTCATGTACAGCTTTTTCATCTGTAGTCATCTCATGTACAACTGTCTCATGTACTGCTGTCTCATGTACCATACAGCTGCCTCTCGTGTTCAACTGCGGTAAAATTGTTGATTCCAGAGGTATTTTTATAGTAGTTCACACAACATTGGTACCCCAAATCTTTTACCATATTCGAAAAAGGCGTCTAATTTTAAGATAATTTTCTTCTATTACATTACCGTCAGAAATGTATAATAATGGAGATAGTGTAGTAGTGCATGCGAAATCTTTCTCTAATTAATTCCATTAATATTCCCTTCATTAATCGTCATGCGCATGTGTTCCTGTACATGTCACGTGGCCAATCAAAATTTTTTTTTTTTTGGCCACCAATTTTCTAATTCTGGATGTTATTGATTCCCTCATATGGTGAGAGTCTGGTTATGTAAAAACACCATGAAAGTTAGGATAGGTCAGGTCAGGTTAGGTTAGGTCATCTAAAAAAGGTTCAGTTTATATGTTTTTCTAGTGTTTTTTGTGTGTTTTGTATTCACTTGGCCATGATTTTTGTCGGACCATGGTTGGTTCTCTCCTCCACCCAATACCCTTGTTCCCAACAGGATCTCCTATCTTGTTGGGGGTAGAAGGTGGCGATAACTAAAAACTGGCAATTTCCGACGGAAATCAATGTCAGAACCAATCAAAACATACAAAAAAAACACTAAAAAAAACATAGTTTTGACTTTCTAACAGAGTTGTGTGAACTACTATCAATTTACCATAACAGCAACCAAAGATCAGATAAAAAAAAGTGTTACCTAACCTAATCTAATGTAATATGGTATAAGAAAATTATCATAGAAAAAATAGCTCTATTAAGTGAAGTGAATTTGCGGAATTCTGTGGTTGCTGTTTACTACTGTACAATATTACCACAACTGTCTCGTGTACAGCTGTGTCTCATTTGTAGCTGTTGTAACAGTGTCATGAGTTTCCCGTCACTTGAGAGTTCCCGCCAATTTTAAGCCAATAGTATGAAGGACTTAGGCCTGTCTTCGACCAATGAGAAAGCCTATGAGGCGTGACGTCATGAAAGTTGTGGCGTCTTTTGTAGGTTGATGCCGTTTGAGAAGCAGAGTCTGTGTTGGAGTTTTGTGTAGGTAGGTGTGGCGATATGGCAGGTAGTTGGGTGTATTCTATTTGGTTAATCCTTAAGTTCCCATTTGTTGTGAGATACGTGGTCTCCGTTTAACTAGCTAGGAAGATAGGTTTATTATTTTGAAGTGAAATTGTTCAACCCTAATTCAATAGATACAGTAACCGTTAATAAGAGTCTTAATTCATCCTTCCCTTATTAAGAAAGAGTGATGTGTTATAAATGCCTTGGTATTATGCAGTAATATGGTGAGTCCTATATATATATATACTGTATATATATATATATATATATATATATATATATATATATATATATATATATATATATATATATATATATATATATATATAATACTGATAATAATAACTCCTGTATTTCCCCTCTGTGAAGTATGATATCATTCGTCTTCCTAACCAGCTTCCCCGAGTCTCCCCGTGGTGTAGGCCTTTCTAGCCTAACCACAAACCATTAGTCCTGTACCCCCCTCCCCTCACACCCTCTCCTCAAACGTAAACAATCATTGTTACAATGTATCATGTACAGCTGTTTCATGTAGCTGCCATTCATGTAGAGCTGTCTCATACAGCTGCCTCTCATTTACAGCTGCCTCTTATCTGTAGCTGTCTCATGTGTAGCTGCCATTCTCGTACAGCTGCCTCTCATGTACAGTTGCCTTGCATGTACAGCTGCCTTGCATGTACAGCTGCCTTGCATGTACAGCTGTCACTCATGTGAAGCTGCCATTCACATACTGCTGCCTCTCATGTACAGCTGTCACTCATGTTTAGCTGCTGTTCACATACAGCTGCCTCTCATGTACAACTGTCACTCTTGTGTAGCTGCTGTTCACATACAGCTGTCACTCGTGTAGCTTCCATTCACATACAGCTGCCTCTCATGTACAGCTGTCACTCAGACACAACTTTCACTCATATACTGCTGCCTCATGTGTTGGTGCCTTTCATGTACAGCTGTGTCATGTACATTGTACAGCTGTCATCATATACAACTGCCTCTCATGTCTAGTTGACTTATGTACAGCTATTACTCATGTGCAGCTGCCTTTCACATACAGCTGCCTTTCATGTGCAGCTGCCTCATGTACAGCTGCCTCTCGTGTACACCTGTCGCTCATGTGTAGGTGCTTTTCATGTACAACTGTCTTTCATCTGTAGCTGTCTCATGTACAGCTGCCTCTTATGTACAGCTGCCTCTCATATACAGCTGTCTCTCATCTGTAGCTGTCTCAGGTGTAGTTGCCTCTCATACAGCTGCCTCTGCACAGTTGCCTTATGTACTGCACCGCTGTCTCTCATGGGCAGAGTTCCTTCAACATTAACCCATTGTGTATGAGGTCCCCTTTCTGCTGAATAAAATGGTCTAGTGTTAGTTAAGTAAAATATTTTAAGTGGCTGAGTCACATAGCAAAGGAGTTATGTGGACCACAAAACATGTGTACCTGTACAGTATTGGCTCTACATTGTTGACATGATCCTGTGAGGGCCACACATACAGCATTCTGGGTAATAGTGTATTAACTTTTTTCTCTTATTTTAGAGTGGAATATTAGAAGAATTGTCCCCTCAGAGAGTGGAGTTTATCCCAGTTTTCCTGAATTTTCTTCGTGATGAATCAAGCAGGTAAGTGTAATACAGGGTATAAAGCTTTTTTAAGAAGCACGGAATAGCTAACGCGTTAACTTTCCCGGACTGTCATTAAAAAATACGACATTGTACTGTGTCTTGGGAATAACTGTTGTACAACACAATCTTCAGAAAACAATAAAATTAGGAGAACTGTTATTTGGACACAATACGAAAAGAAATAGTGAAGAAAATATATAGAAAATTATGGAAAAAAGACAAAAAAGGAAAAAAAGTCAATCAGTCAACAAAACAGTGATCCCTTGGTTAACAAGCGCCTCGGTTAACGAAATTTCGGTTAACGAATTACCTTCCATAGAAGGTATACTATATAATATCTATACATATAATACATGTAAGTAATACTATACCAGTACTTCATTATATTAGCATATATGTATATGTCTTCTGTATCTCTGTGTCTTGTTAACTATGAATAACTGTACTATGCTGTCTTCTTTTATGCTGTTACTGTAACTGTATTTTAATCTTTAACTATAACAACTATACTGTACTGTACTATACTGTACTATGCTATACTATATACTGTACTGTACTGTACTATACTATGCTATACTATACTATACTGTACTGTACTGTATATACTATACATATAATACTATACTATACATATACTATATGCAGTTGTGCTCTGTGTGTCTATTGAACCCACAGGTACCACGTTAAGTGGCTTTGCTTTAAGTGAACAACAGAACATATGGGATTAATTCCTATAGAGACTGGCTGCTTAAACTCCTACTTTTTGGCTTCACACAACTATTTGTAGTAAAATATCTTAACTTGTGATGCACACACAATTAATAATTAAAGAAATATCATGTGTGGGTTTTTAACACTTACATTAGTAGAAAAGATGGCTGGGCAGATGGGATGGGGGTTGGTTCGTGTTGAGGGCAGATTATTGGCCCTCACTTGTATCATTGTATCACTATCTACAGAGGCTTGCAGGGCCTCTTTGTCAAACCTCAAAGTCCATATAAGTCCATATCCTCCTATAATTATCACTATACTGACTTGGGCTTGCGGTGGGTGGCAAAGTGAAGAACTTCGTAATATTTTGATGACTAGGCAACCTTGTGTATCGTGCTTGCAGCATGTGCTGTATTGAATGAACGTTAAGTGAAAGTTCGGTTCTGGCTAGGCACCTCGTATATGAGAAATCACGTTAGTGAAACCAGCGTTAAGCGTGTACAACTATAACTGCTATGCCATACCATTGCATACCATACCATACCGCCATACCACCATACCATACCATACCATACCTGTACTATACTGTACTATACTATACTATCTATGCTATACTATATATACTATACTATACTGTACTATACTATACTATACTATACTATACTATACTATACTATACTGTACTGTACTATACTGAACTATGCTATACTGTACTATACTGTGCTATATCTGTACTGTACTATACTATACTATACTATATCTATATACATACTATACTATTACTGTACTATACTGTCTATACTATACTGAACTGTGCTATGTACTACTATACCATACCATCTGATACTATACTATCTGTACTATACTATACAGTTGTGCCCTGTATGGTCAGTGAACCCACAGGGTACCACGTTAAGTGAAAACCTGCTTAAGTGAACAACAGAACATATGGGATTAATTCTAAAGAGACTGGCCCAACCCCCAAACTCCACTTTTTGACGACACACAACTATGTTGTAGTAAAAATATCTTAACTTTATGATGGTATGCACACACAATTAATAATTAAGAGAAATATCAATAATATGGGTTTTTAACACTTACATTAGTAGAAAAGATGGCTGGGCAGATGGGGATGGGGGTTGGTTCGAGGCAGAGGGCAGATTATTGGCCCTCACTTGTATCAAGTATCACTATCCACCACAGAGGCTTGCAGGGCCTCTTTGTCAAACCCCTCAAAGTCCATATAAGTCCATATCCTCACTATAATTATCACTATCACTGACTTGGGCGGCTGCGGTGGTGGCAGTGAAGAACTTCGGTAATGTTTTGATGACTGGGCAACCTTGTGCGTAAATGCCAGCGCCGCTTGGCGTGTATAGTAGATGAACGCGTTAAGTGAAAGTTCGGTTCTGGCTAGGCACCGTGAAATCACGTTAAGTGAAACCGTTAAGCGGTACAACTGTTTATACCACCACCATACCACCATACCATACCATACCATACCATACCATACCATACCACCTCATACCATTCCTGTACTGTACTGTACTGTACTGTACTATACTGTCGATGCTATACTATACTATACTGTAATGTACTGTACTATACTGTACTATACTATACTGTACTGTACTATACTATACTGTACTATGCTGTACTGTACTATACTAGACTATACTGTACTATACTGTACTATACTGTACTATACTATACTGTACTATACTATACTATACTGTACTGTACTATACTATACTATACCACACTATACTATACTGTACTATACTATACTGTACTGTGCTATATACTATACTATACTATACTATACTATACCATACCATACTATACTATACTGTGCTGTACTGTACTGTGTCTATACTGCTATACAATACTGTACTGGACTGACTGTGCTGTACTGTACTGCTATATATACTGCTGCTATACTATACTATATACTATACTATACTATACTATACTATACTATACTATACTATACTATACAGTAAAAGTCCAAAATCAGGACCACCGAGAATCCGGATTCAAAACTAAACTTTTTTTTAAGCTGGCTTTGTGTGATGTGTTTATCGTAGCGCCTGACTGCACAGCGACAACAAGCGACCACGATCCGCCACTTTAAAAGCGAGCAATCAAACTGTGACAAGCGTATGTAATTTTGGTCCTACTCTCCATTTACAGAGCCCATAATAATGTCCTAAAGTAGATAAACTTCATTGTGTGAAGAAAAGAACGTTGAAATATAAGGGCCTGTGCCATATAAAAATTTTTTACTTTAATACTACAACCATTGGTAGCGTGGCGAGGAGGCTCGGTGGGTATATGTATTGATAGTATCAAGTAATAGGGAAGAAATAACGGTGAATACTGGGTTAAGGAGACAATATACAAATACAATATTTATTTAGACATTAAAATAGGTAGGGAAAGTAATATATGTACCAACATGTGAAACCTGGTACTATGCCCTCAGGCTTAAAATACTCACACCACTCACAGGTGGACATCTCAATAACACTCACACCACTACTGGGGGACATACTCAATAACACATAAACTCTTATAGTAACTCACCATAAAGACCAGGGACAACTGCCACTACAACACTCAGTCGTCAGGAGTGATACTCAAGCAACCGCCATGGGGTCCTGCCACCATGGGGTGCTTCTGAACTCTGAAGATCCCAGTGGAATAACACAACCACACCTTCTACTGGTTAGACACTCATCCACCACTGATGGGGCTGGTAGTTGTGTGTGGTTTGATGATCGGGGTCACCTCCCGGGCAGCGTTAGGGTCAGCAGCTATGGGCCCATAGGTAGTCTGAAGTGTCTGGCGGTGGGTCTCACGAAGATAACTGATCCTATGGACCTCGGACATCTCTCCAGACATAGTGGGCACAACATCACGCTACAGACACGGCCCTAGGCTGTTTAGACCTATATGGGTGAAGGCGAGCACTAACCGTGACCGACATCACGTTTCAGGGGCGTTAAAGAGCGTAAATATTACTTCACTCAAGCAAATCCTTCACGTTACTGTAACACTTGCACAATCAACTATTGGGTCAAATCATAAGAAGGGCAATTACAACACAGAGTGGAATGACCTACCTGTATGGGTGAAGGCGACACTTACTAACGGTTGAAATGCCCGCGGCACCCTCACTCAAAATAGGTCAGAGTCCACCTACTTCTATTCAATGAATTACTTTACTGTCACCTCTGGCGTTAAAACTGAGACTATGAACTCAGTTTCATTCCCTACTATTATCTTCACTAACAATGCTCTGACTGAGCTGTCAAAGCAAAAATTAAATTGATTACAAAGGGTTGGATGGAACAGGTCCCAACATACAGCGTCTTGCCAATCCGCGGATTATATTCAAAGTTTCCTTCAGACAAAAGCGGCCTCTCGATGGCGTCATCAAAAACAGAAAGCGAGACGTTTCCTGGGGTCAGAAAGGTTTTGTGGAGCGTTTGGCGTATATGAATAAGGTTTTTGGTTAGCCGTCATCACGATCATGAGAGATATTGGTGACAAACTGTAAATAATTAAAATAAACGTGGTGTGAGCAATACTTTCTAATGAAACATCCGACATTGGAAAGTCTACAATTTATGATATAAAAAGGCAAAGAATAAATTTTAGAATTCACAGCTTTTCATTAAAACTGCTCGTTTGATAAATGAAGCATGCTATATTTGCTATTGAATAAACTATCAAAATATATCTGTTCATCTCTTCTTTATTCCTCCTTAAATTTGAATTTTAAAAGTACTGCCTGAGAATCGGAAAATCCGAAAATCGGACCTACCCAATCCAACAGTCTGGATTTTTGGACTTCCTGTACTGTACTGTACTATACTGTACTGTCTATACTATACTATATACTATACTATACTATATATATATACTATATATGTACACTGTACATTACTGTGCTATACTATACTATACTGTACGGTGCTGTGCTGTCTATACTGTGCTATTGCTGTATATATATATATACTATATATGCAGTTGCTGTGCACTGTTACTATGCACTGTACTATACTATATCCTATACTGTGCTATATGCTGTACTGTGGTATACTGTACTGTGCTGTACTATGCTATATACTATGCTCTACTGTACTGTACTATACTATAGTATGCTGTACTGTACTATACTGTACTGTATATACTGTGTACTATACTATACTGTGCTGCACTGTGTGTGCTATACTTATACACTGTGCTTTATACTGTGCTGTGCTATACTTGCTATACTATGCTATGCTATGCTATTATGCTGTGCTGTGCTATGCTGTGCTGTGCTGTGCTGTGCTGTGCTGTGCTGTGTGCTGTGCTATGCTATGCTATGCTATGCTGTGCTGTGCTGTGCTGTGCTATGCTATGCTGTGCATCTATCTGTGCTGTGCTATGCTGTGTGCTGTGCTATGCTATACTATGCTGTGCTGTGCTGTGCTGTGCTTATGCTATCTGTGTGCTGTGCTGTGCTACATGCTATGCTGTGCTGTCTGCTGTGCTATGCTGTGCTACTGTGCTTTACTATGCTATGCTATAATTACTATGCTATGCTGTGCTATATATATGTGCTGTGCTATGCTATATAATTATGCTGTATGCTATATATACTGTTTATACTGTACATGCTGTGCTATATTATACTATACTATTATGCTATGCTGTACTATACTATACTGTCTTTATGCTATTGCTATACTGTGCTTGCTATTATATACTATGCTGTGTTATGCTGTATGTGCCTATGCTGTGCTCTACTATATATGTATGCTATGCTGCTTGCTACTGTGCTATACTATGCTGTGCTGTGCTATGCTGTATTGCTATACTGTGCTATGCTGTCTTTCATGCTGTGCTATACTATACTAAACTATGCTGTGCTATAGCTGTGCTGTGCTGTGCTATACTATATGCAGTGCTGTACCCTGTGCACACTATACTGTACTGTGCTGTGCAGTGCTATGCTACTACTGTCCTGCAATGTGCTGTAATATGCTATGCTATAATGTACTATATGCTGTGCTATATTATGTACTATTCTGTGCTATACTATGCTGTGCACTGCTATACTATGCTATACTGTGCATGTGCTGTACTTATACTGTGCTTTATGCTAATGCTATGCTATACTGTGCTATACTATACTGTGCTGTACTGTGCTATGCTATACTACTGTATGCTATGCTATACCTTTGTACTATGCTATATGCAGCCTGTACTGTGCTGTGCTGTACTTACTATATATATACTTAGACTACTGTTCTATACTATAATATACTATACTATTGTGCTATACTATATGTACTATACGGCCCTCCATTACTTGAACTCTCAATCATGATCCAGAAAATTAGATTTAGATACCGAAAGGTCCGTTAACGAAGCATTGTTTTCAGGTTTTAAGGTAGTGGTTCCAGCTCACCGAAAATTTCTAACTTCAACAAAATGGCAGGAAAAATTGCTTACTTTGAGGTGTGTGTGTGCAGAAAGGCTCCTGGATGATGATGATGATGTGCATTTTGAAGTGGGGAGGTGGAGGAGAAGGGAGAAGGAGAGTGGAGGTGGAGGAGAAGCATTTGCTGCTTCTTGGAAGATGAGTCTGCTTCCATGAAAACGTCAGGAACCTCTGGTTTGACAGATTCTCCTGCAAACATCCTCTCTCAGCAGAAGTGGAAGGGTGAAGGGGCCCTAGCATCTTGTTCCCTCTGCCTTTTACTGAAGAAAGTGTCAGTGTGGTCTAATGGGGCATCTCTCACCATTAACTTATGTTTTAAAGAAAGAACTTCACTGAGTCCTCAACATGACACAAAGTTAGTTTCAAATTTTCGGTACAAGATTGCTTTGAGCTTGGACTACTGGTTTTCTCCCAGTAGTAAATCACATCTTTCAACTGTTTTAGCTGACATATGGTCATCACTTCTCCACTACACTGTCAGCCTCTACCGTAGCATCTCATCCAGTTGCTTCCAAGTCATCAGAGAGTAAGTTCCTCCTCATGAGACATCACCATAGCTCACCCACATCCCTTCCTCCGCTGGGGCCTGACTGACCAATGGACACAATCTCTGGTCCCAGCTCTGTTTCTTCCTCCAAATCCTCAAAATCATGGACTACTAATGGCCTGGTGCTTTCCACGCCCAAAGGGCCCAAGAGGGGTTCTGTTGAGAACTTCTTGCCATGATGAGCACAATCAATTTTACAGCCTTGGAATTTGAATTGTGTCTTCCAGAACTGTTCAGTGTTAGTTCGCGGATGATGGAGGTTACTGATGACACCTCCTAAGCTTATTTGCCTGGCCGCTGTACGCTTCTGATTTGATTTTATTCTGGTCCATTGGCTGTATGTGGTGATGTAACGGTGCCTTTGGAAGCCAAAAACAACTTTCACAAGTCAAATTAATGCTCCAAATTTTACTGGCAAGGTAGGGTCTTGGGGAGCATTATCTCCACGCAAGAGAAAGAGCCTTTAAAGGGGTTGTTGGTGGACTGAGTAGCTCTTGACAGAAGGAAGCCAAAAGCTTATTCACTTCAACCCATTCATTCAAACTGTCTTGTCACACCATGCTCACGGTTGGGCTTCCAACTCACTCCAGCTTTGTTCCACCACTTTCTGTTGCTTGAACACCTGGGGTTTTCAGAGTGGTGAACAAGCATAGGCTTCAGTCGATCTCCTGACATTGGCATAAACAATATAGACGTCTTTGCTTTTGGGTTTATGCCTGGTAAAGTCTTCATCTTTAGTGATGAATATGTTCTTTTGGGCATCTTTTTCCCAGAACAACCCAGTTTGTCACAGTGAACACTGCTGTGGAATGTGTTTCTTCCATCAGTTTTTACCATTCAACTAAAAACTTTTGCTGCCCTTCTTTATCAGCACTGCTTGGCTTCACCATGCCTAACAACACTTCATCTCCCTTCTTTTTCTTAAATTTTTGGGCCTTTGCTGGCAAAATCTTCCGGTCTGTTCCTGTAGAGAACCAGGTTGATCTGCCTTTAAATGTTTTCATCTCTGTGGCTCTTTCTGAAATAAAATCACCAGAAGCAGATCACCTTTCATCTGTTTTCCCTAATCCAGATGATACATGTTCCTCCAGTTTCTCACGATTCCAAGGGATTTACTTTCAACCTCTTGTAGATTTGTCTCTCCGTTCCACTTCTATTAAATTTGTCAACTTTTTGTTGAAATTGTCTACACAGTTGATGCCGACATACCATAACATTCTTTGCATAAGCGCATTTGATTTAATGCCTTGTTAGTGTTTTTTATTATTTCCTGCTTTATTTGGATTAGAGTACTTTTCTTGATCTCTTATTTATGCTGGTTCAGCTTAGTAGCTTAACCGCGTATTTTCCAAATTAAATAGCTGTAAATAAGAATATTTTCTTTAAAATAACACTGCTGCACTTTTCTCCTTTATAATATGTAAAATAATTTTCAAAATGACCAATAATTTGTGGAAACACAGAAAAAAGCGTTTAGTTGAAGAGAGAGTCTCCAAGCAAGAATCTTACCTCCAGTGGCTGAAGACTAACGCCTGTTTGCTGTGTTAGAGGCTGGATGCAGCGCATTAAACTAGTCACTTTACCTTCCAATTTTGTTCAATAATTGTTAAATATTAAAAAATAAAATGTAAACTTTTACCATTATTGAATATTATAATCTTCTTGATATTTACTAAAACAGTAAGAATTTAAGACCCATAGAATGGAATTAATGTGTTGGCGGACGTACTAAAGCTGGTTTCCCGGTCAGTGCAAGCGAAAACATGTTGAGGTCGGTTCAATGAGAACTTCGTTAAGTAAATTTTTTCGTTAACCAATTGAAGATCCTTATGGAAGGCAGTTCGTTAATCAGAAATTACGTTAACAGTGTTCGTTAAGCGAGGTCACTGTACTGTACTATACTATACTATACTGTACTGTACTATACTGTACTTATACTGTACTATACTGTACTATACTATAATGTACTGTATGTACTGTACAGTGATACAGTACAATACAGTACAGTACAGTACTATAGAGTAAGTTCTCGCTTAACGTCAGCCCACTTAATGTTTTTTCGGTACTATGTTGCTATAGAGACCAACAATTTGTTTAACTGGTGACTGGTACAATGTCGTTTGAGTCATCACGGACTACTTACCTTTTCTAATATGTATTTAGGATGTGTGTGCATGTAAACAGGGGCGCTCCTAGAGTATTTGGCACCCGGGGCGGACCTATCCACTGGCACCCCCTTCCTTCCAGAGATGAATAAATATACAGTAAAAGTAAAATACACAATCGTCCCTAGAGTACTGGGCACCCAGGGCAGGGCATTCCTTTGCCCTGATTAATTTGTACGTTTTCTTTGTTCTGTGAATTTGAAAATGAGATGGATGAAGGGGCATTTAAATTGAATGACAAAATTTTTGCACTGATAACTCGTAAGTTGTACTTAGATTTTGTCAAAAAAAAAAGGCTACAGAGGACAGCTATTTATTTAGGAGCCTCATGGTACCCCCCTCTGGCTGTCACCTGGGGCGGACCGCCCCCCCCCCTCCTTAGTACGCCACTGCATGTAAATGAGTAAAAATAAATGAAGAAAGTTACTATATATACTGAAAAATTTGTTGAAAAAACATGTACAGTACTTAGATGTACTTAAAGGGACTAAAATTTGTATCATGCAAAATATATGATGTCTATATTCAAATTATTCGCTGTCTTGCAAGGATTCCAGCAATGGAATTAATATTCTGCTAACTTTAGTTTCTGCCATTTTATAAGATAAAAAATTTAAGCCAAAACCACCTTCAATCTTGCTGGAAATGGGGAGGGGGAGGTGATGTATTATGACAGCTGGGCCAGCCCGCTGGCCAACCAAGGTGACCTAGTGTTATTTATTTATCTGTCATGTAGAGGAGCTTTGAGTTTTCTCTTCTAAAATCTCAATGAATGTGACTTATACAAGCACCTCACCATGCATTGCACAAGGAGTTTTGAATTTCTGTATATGTAATGTATTTCACGGGTCAAAGGGAGGCTCAGGAACCTAACTCCTGTATTTTATATATTTCTTAAGGGGAAAATTGATCCTCTTAACGTTGTTTCGTATAACGTCGCGTTTTCAGGAACATAACAACGACGTTAAGCGAGGACTTACTGTAGTATATTATACTATGCAATACTATACTATACTATACTATACTATACTATACTATACTAACAACTAGCTCACTGATCTCTGCATGTTATTAGTCTTTATTACAGGGTGATTCAGCAAAGAGTACATCAAATTGGAGGATGAAATCCGGATAATTCTAAACTACAATGTCTCTATGGTAAAATGTTAGATTCTGCATATTCCCATGTTTGTGACAGGTGCAAGCAAATTAAAACTTAGTCCAGGCATTCTGGAAGCAGCTTCAGACAATCAATGGTATGACAAGTACAGGCCTGCATTGAGGAGAAGGGGCAACATTTTCTTTAGGTTGTAACAAAGAGGGTCACACTGTAGAGATCTCTGAATAAATGATTACAAAAACCTACTGGGGTTTCACTTCAAATTCAGTCTCATTAATATAACATCTTAAATGTATTGTAACATGGAAACTATGCAAAATCTGACATTTTACCATAGAGACATTGTGATTTAGAATTATCCAAGGTTATCATCCTCCAATTTAATGTACTCTTTGCTGAATCACCCTGTATATTCTTTAGACAACTCTAATATTTGATCTATTACAGCTAAAGTCACATGTGTTATACAACTCTAATATTTGATATATTACAGCTATAGTCACATGTGTCATACATACAGTATACAACTCTGATATTTGATATATTACAGCTATAGTCACATGTGTCAACATACATACATACATATACAACTCTAATATTTGATATATTTCAGCTATAGTCACATGTGTCAACATACATACATACAGAATACAACTCTAATATTTGATCTATTACAGCTATAGTCACATGTGTCATATATACGTCCCCATTTGATATATTTCAGCTATAGTCACATGTGTCAACATACATACATACAGTATACAACTCTAATATTTGATATATTACAGCTATAGTCACATGTGTCAACATACATACATACAGTATACAACTCTAATATTTGATATATTACAGCTACAGTCACATGTGTCATACATACAGTATACAACTCTAATATTTGATATATTACGCTACAGTCATATGTGTCAACATACATACAGTATACAACTCTAATATTTGATATATTACAGCTATAGTCACATGTGTCAACATATACATACAGTATACAACTCTAATATTTGATATATTACAGCTACAGTCACATGTGTCATACATACAGTATACAACTCAAATATATTACAGCTATAGTCATGTGTCATACATATACAACTCTAATATTTGATATATTACAGCTATAGTCACATGTGTCAACATACATAGTATACAACTCTAATATTTGATATATTACAGCTACAGTCACATGTGTCATACATACAGTATACAACTCTAATATTTGATATATTACAGCTACAGTCACATGTGTCAACATACATACAGTATACAACTCTAATATTTGATATATTACAGCTCTAGTCACATATGTCATACATACAGTATACAACTTTAATACAGTTGGTCCTCATATTACGGGTTAATGTAACCGAGGGCAATGAGAAACGCAGAAGTGAATAAATAACATAACATATGGGATTAATTGAAATGGAGTCCGGCCGATCCCCAAACTCCACTTTTGGACACACAACTATGTTGTAGTAAAATATTATCTTAACTTTATGATGGCATGCACACACAATTAATAATTAAGAGAAATATCAATAATATAGGGTTTTTAACACTTACATTAGTAGAAAAGATGGCTGGGCACACGGGATGGGCGGTTGGTTCCGAGGCAGAGGGCAGATTATTGGCCCTCACCTGTATCAATTGTATCACTATCCACCACAGAGGCTTGCAGGGCCTCTTTGTCAAACCCCCAAAGTTCATATAAGTCCATATCCTCACTATAATTATCACTATCACTGACTTGGCGGCTGTAGTGGGTGGCGGTGAAGAACTCGTAATGTTTGATGACTGGGACCTTGGAGCACCATTTTCGCGCCTCTTACACAACATGGCGGATGGCGGAGGTTTGATCCAAATTGGCGCGGTTTGCCAGCCACTCTCCGCCAGAATGGGGTTCAAGCATCGCGGAATGTGAAAATGTTAGGTTCGGCAAGGCACCGTCAACGGTGAACGCGAATGCGACCGCGTAATATGAGGACCAACTGTATTTGATATATTACAGATATAGTCACATGTGTCATACATACATACAGTATACAACTCTAATATTTGATATATTACAGCTATAGTCACATGTGTCAACATACATACAGTATACAACTTAATATTTGATATATTACAGCTATAGTCACATGTGTCATACATACATACAGTATACAACTCTAATATTTGATATATTACAGCTATAGTCACATGTGTCATACATACAGTATACAACTCTAATATTTGATATATTACAGCTATAGTCACATATGTCATACATACATACAGTATACAACTCTAATATTTGATCTATTACAGCTATAGTCACATGTGCATACATACATACAGTATACAACTCTTAATATTTGATATATTACAGCTATAGTCACATGTGTCATACATACAGTATACAACTCTAATATTTGATATATTACAGCTATAGTCACATATGTCATACATACACAGTATACAACTCTAATATTTGATCTATTACAGCTATAGTCACATGTCATACATAATAGTATACAACTCTTAATATTTGATATACAGCTATAGTCACATGTGTCATACATACAGTATACAACTCTAATATTTGATATATTACAGCTATAGTCACATATGTCATACATACATACAGTATACAACTCTAATATTTGATCTATTACAATAGTCACATGTGTCATACATACATATGAGTATACAACTCTATATTTGATATATTACAGCTATAGTCACATGTGTCATACATACAGTATACAACTCTAATATTTGATATATTACAGCTATAGTCACATGTGTCATACATACATACAGTATAACCTCTAATATTTGATCTATTACAGCTATAGTTACATGTGTCAACATACATACAGTATACAACTCTTAATATTTGATATATTACAGCTATAGTCACATATGTCATACATATATACAGTATACAACTCATATTTGGATCTATTACAGCTATAGTCACATGTGTCAACATACATACAGTATACAACTCTTAATATTTGATATATTACAGCTATAGTCACATGTGTCATACATATATATACAGTATACAACTCTAATATTTGATCTATTACAGCTATAGTCACATGTGTCATACATACAGTATACAACTCTAATATTTGATCTATTACAGCTATAGTCACATGTGTCAACATACATACAGTATACAACTCTAATATTTGATATATTACAGCTATAGTCACATATGTCATACATATATACAGTATACAACTCTAATATTTGATCTATTACAGCTATAGTCACATGTGTCATACATACAGTATACAACTCTAATATTTGATCTATTACAGCTATAGTCACATGTGTCAACATACATACAGTATACAACTCTAATATTTGATATATTACAGCTATAGTCACATATGTCATACATATATACAGTATACAACTCTAATATTTGATATATTACAGCTATAGTCACATGTGTCAACATACATACAGTATACAACTCTAATATTTGATATATTACAGCTATAGTCACATATGTCATACATACATGCAATATACAACTCTTAATATTTGATATATTACAGATATAGTAACATGTGTCAACATACATACAGTATACAGGGGGTACAACTCTAAAGTGATATTTCTATTAGCTGGAACAATTAGTGTAAAGCTCTTCTGGGAATGGGAAACTTCTGGGTAATGAGGTGACTCTCAAACCAGGTGAAAAAATCCTCCATCCCCGGAAATTTCCGGGTACCAGAACAATTTTCTTGATTGAAATTGGGCTTTACATGATCTTACAGACCCTGAAAAAATACCTCATCCCTGGAATTTGTCCGGTTACCGGAAAATTCTTCTCAGAATTTCCAGAAAAATCCTGATTTTTGTCTGTCAAAATTGGAAAAGGCCCCCATCCCTCTCCCCCTCCCCAGAATTTTTTGGAAATTTCCGGGTATACCAGGAAAAGTTTCTCGGAATTTACCCGAAAATGTTCCCCCGAGTTATTCACAAACCCCAAATTTTCCGGCTAACAGAGATGTTTCTTTTGATATATTGCAGCTATAGTCACTTGTGTTATACATACTTATACAACTCTAATGTTTACAATATGCTTCAGTTTGCTGCAAGTCAGGGTCTCTTCTGGAACAACCCCAAACAAAGTTCCAAGCTCAGTTCGGGTGACAAAATATGTATCACCAGGCAAGGACCCTGCCATTCGCAGTCACACGAGGAGACAACCATCATCGTGTAAAGGCAAACCTGGATACTCCTAATAAGGTGAGACTTGAAAATAGGTCAGTGAAGTGTACAATATGGCTGTGAACTTGCATGCATCTCTTTCTGGTGCTGTAAAGATGTACAGTATACTGTACTGTACTGTGATTATTTTTAGGGTGAAGCCTAACATGTTGACTGCCCTTAAAAAATGTAATAACATTTTTTTAATGTAGACAACTTTTCCCTTTAATAGTGGACTTTAATATAGGATACACTTAGTTCTTAATGTATGAACATGTATGGGTGTAAGTTACACAAGCTTCTTAATGTATGAACATGTATGGGTGTAAGTTACACAAGGTTCTTAATGTATGAACATGTATGGGTGTAAGTTATACAAGGTTCTTAATGTATGAACATGTATGGGTGTAAGTTATACAGGGCTCTTAATGTATGAACATGTATGGGTGTAAGTTACACAAGGTTCTTAATGTATGAACATGTATGGGTGTGTTACACAAGGTTCTTCTGTATGAACATGTATGGGTGTAAGTTATACAGGGCTCTTAATGTATGAACATGTATGGGTGTAAGTTATACAAGGCTCTTAATGTATGAACATGTATGGGTGTAAGTTATACAGGGCTCTTAATGTATGAACATGTATGGGTGTAAGTTACACAAGGTTCTTAATGTATGAACATGTATGGGTGTGTTATACAGGGCTCTTAATGTATGAACATGTATGGGTGTAAGTTACACAAGGTTTTTATGTATGAACATGTATGGGTGTAAGTTACAAGGTTCTCATGTATGAACATGTATGGGTGTAAGTTACAGGGCTCTAATGTATGAACATGTATGGGTGTGTTATACAGGGCTCTTAATGTATGAACATGTATGGGGTAAGTTATACAAGGCTCTAATGTATGAACATGTATGGGTGTAAGTTACACAAGGTTCTTAATGTATGAACATGTAGGGTGTAAGTTACACAAGGTTTTAATGTATGAACATGTATGGGTGTAAGTTACACAAGGTTCTTCTGTATGAACATGTATGGGTGTAAGTTATACAGGGCTCTTAATGTATGAACATGTATGGGTGTAAGTTATACAGGGCTCTTAATGTATGAACATGTATGGGTGTAAGTTATACAGCTCTTAATGTATGAACATGTATGGGTGTAAGTTATACAGGGCTCTTAATGTATGAACATGTATGGGTGTAAGTTATACAGGGCTCTTAATGTATGAACATGTATGGGTGTAAGTTACACAAGGTTCTTAATGTATGAACATGTATGGGTGTAAGTTATACAGGGCTCTTAATGTATGAACATGTATGGGTGTAAGTTACACAAGTTCTTAATGTATGAACCTGTATGGGTGTAAGTTATACAGGCTCTTAATGTATGAACATGTATGGGTGTAAGTTATACAGGTTCTTAATGTATGAACATGTATGGGTGTAAGTTATACAGGGCTCTTAATGTATGAACATGTATGGGTGTAAGTTATACAGGGCTCTTAATGTATGGGTGTAAGTTACACAAGGTTCTTAATGTATGAACATGTATGGGTGTAAGTTATGCAAAGTACACTTCTACAATACAGTATTACAGTTTAGTACTGTACAGCACGTGGGTATAAGTTACACAAGGTTCTAAATGCATGTACAGTGCAGTACAACAATACAGCATAGTTCAGTACTGAACAGTACAATACAGTAATCTACTGTTCTGTACTGTACTCTACTGTACAGTATATGGGTGTAAGTTATAATAAGATCATTGTCTCAGTCTCCTCACAATAGTGTAGTGTCTTGATGGATGTTTGCTCACTACCTTCACAACTTTTGGCAGCTACCGTATTTTATGGCATATAAGACGCAATTTTTGGTCTGAAAAATGGCAAAAAAATCAGCTTGCATCCCATATATGAAGTTGCAGTCTCCCCCAAGCTAATGAATCCCCCCCTGTTGCTGTCTCCAATAACTTAAATTCTACCTAATCCAACTCCAGAATTAAAAATATGTTATATCTTACTTGAACACATTATTATTTTTAATAAATTAAAAAATAATTCTTGTAAATATAAAAGGTTGATCTATAACTATTGTACTCTGTACTGTACCGATGATGATAACCTGATACAATTAACATCCGCACGGCAGACACCAACTCTTCAGAGGTAAGTAAGCGGTAACCATTTCTGAACTCTTGCAAACATTACAGTCTATTAATACCATACCTGCAACATTTATTTTTTAATCTACAAATACAGTACCTGATACAAATGAAGATTTACATTTACATCTGTTAACATTGCTGGCGGCATTGTAACCAGGTTAGACTAGTCGCTGTAACCACCAGGCTACTGGGCCACGCTGTTGTTTTTCAACTCCTATTTTTGGGTAGATATGCGTAGCTTTCTTCATTTATTTTTACTGATACAGTGGTCCCTCGGTTAACGAACACAATTCGCTCCAGAAAGTTGTTCTTTAACTGAAATTTTGTTAACGAAACCATTGTTTCAATGGGATTTTGGGTAATTGGTTCCAGCTCACCGAAAATTACATACAAAGTAAAAATAAATGCAGTAAATTCACTTACTTTGAAGTGTGTATGTAGAAGGCTCCTGTTTGATGATGATGATGATGATTATGATGATGGGAATTAGAAGTGGGGGTGGAGGAGAAGGGAGAAGAGAAGGAAGTGTGGGTGGAAGAGAAAGCCCATGCTTCATGCCGTCATTTCACCCATAAAATTTAAAGTTCACTTGGTGTAATTCAAGATTATTTTCTTTAAATCAACACTGCACTGCACTATATATTGTCAATATGTTAAATAAATTTCAGAATGACCAATAATTGTACTGTAAAAACATAAAAATAGTTTATGTTCAAGAGAGGCACAAGCAAGATGTTACCTCCACTAACCAGAGATACAAACTGACGCCTTGGTGGATGAGTCAAGTGGCTGTTTGGCGCACCAAAAACTAGTTTCCTGTACTGTAATGATGTTAAATAATTGTTAAAATTACTAAAATTTAATATAAAACTTGGAAAATTATTGAATAGTACAACCTTCTTGATATTTATTCAAATGGGAACGAATTTAAGCCCTAGAACTGATTACTGTATTGCTGGACTAATATTCCAGCTGGTGAGCAAGCGAAAACATGTTGACATGATTTCGTAAGAATTTCGTTAACCGAATTGAAGATTCTTATAGAAGGTAATTCGTTAACCGTTCGTTAACTGAGGGATCACTGTAGTAAACTTTAGTATCCAGTAGTATAGTACAGCTCCTCCTGACTTACAACGGGTTAGGGACCCAATTCCAGGTCTTAAGTCAAAATGGTCGTAAGTCGAAAATGCTTAAATAATACATAGGAAATCTAAAATGGGTGTTTCTTTTCTTCTCCGCACCATCCTCACTTTTAAGCTTGCCAGCCATTTTAAAGTGAATTACAAATCGAAAATTTTGTCCGTACACAGCGCAATCACTGACTTTGGGACTCGAAAATACGTAATTTGACTAAATTTTGGTACGACTGAGGCGGTCGTAAGTTTGGGTGGTCGTAAGTCGAGTAGGTCATAAGTTGGGGAGGAGCTGTATAGTATAATATAGTATATTACAGGTATAGTATAGTACAGTATAGTGTCGTATAATATAGTATACAGTAATATAGTATAGTATAGTATAAAGTAGTATAGTATACAGTAGTATAGTATACTGTAGTATAGTATGGTATAGTATGGTATGGTATAGTATGGTATAGTATAGTATGGTATAGTAAGGTATGGTATAGTATAGTATAGTACAGTATAGTATTACCAGCTGGTGTACTTATAAAGAAGATTAATAGTGAGGAAGAAATGAAAGCTGAACATGTATACAGTACAGGTACTGTTAGAGTAATTTGAAAATGTTTAATTTGACCATTAAATGCTGCAGTGTGAATGTGCCCAAGTACATAAAAACAGTAAAATAATACAGTGATCCTTCGGTTAACGAGCGCCTCGGTTAACGAGATTTCGGCTAACAATTTACCTTCCATAAGACTCTCAACTTCGGTTAACGAGCAATCCCTCGATGCGAGTTTTTTCTGAGTCGACCTCAACATGTTTTTAACTGCATTTGGCGGTCCAGCTGTAGTATTAGTCGCCAATACAGTAATCGGTTTTAGGGCTTAAATTCCTTACTATTTTAGTAAATATCAAGAAGTTATACTATTCAATAATTTTAAAAGTTTAATATTAATTTTTAGTCATTTTAACAATTATTAAACTTAATTGAAGGTAAGACACTAGTTTCCTGTGCCATCCAGCCTGGCAACACACCAAACAGGCGCCAGTCTCTCTCTCTTTTAGTGGAGAACCTCTTGCTTGAGACTCTCTTCAATTAAACACTTTTTCTGTGTTTGCATGCAAATTATTGGTCATTTGAAATTTAATTTACATATTGACAATATATAATGCAGTGCAGTGTTGATTTAAGGAAAATAATCTTGAATTAAACCAAGAGAACTAAAATTTTGTGGGTGAAATGGCACCATGGGGTGACTTCTCTTCCACCCCAATGCCTTCTCTTCTCCTTCTCCTCAACCCCATTCTAATTATCATCATCATCATCATCATCCAGGGCCTTCTACATACACACCTCAAAGTAAGTGTACTTTTCTACCTTTTTTTGAATTTAGGCAATTTTCGGTGAGCTGGAACCAGTACCCAAAAATCCATTGAAAATGGTTTCGGTTAACGAGTTTTTCGGTTAACGAGCAACCTGCTGGAACGGTTGTGTAACCGAGGGAACTACTGTACACATAAATGACTAATGATTGTAGAAGACATATATTTTCTATGCTTCTTGCAATTGATGATTTGCTACAAAGCTGTACAGTACCTAGTTCTCAATGTACCTTTTTTTTGTTTCAGATTATATCTTCATCTAAGCAAGAAGTACAGATCCCAGATGTGGACCAGCTTCTTGGAGAGTCCAACTCTGCTTTCACTTCTGCTTTGGTTACTAGTTCTCCCACTGTGTGTTCTTCCAGTCCCAGCTGGCACGTCGGCCAGAAGCATGGAAAATACGATACGTCCACGCCTCGTTCCAGTGCCACCAGTCCTAAATTTAACTTACAAAAAGTTTCTCCCCACGAACGAACCCAGCGTGGTAAAAGACAAAACCTGGATGGAAGTGATCATGGGGGAAAGTGGGGTCACAGTAGTGACATAAAACACAGTGAACAGAGACTTAGTCTTGGAGACTTCATTACTCCAGATGTGAAGATAGTAAATAGAAAGAAGAGTCCATTACATAGAGATAGAGTTAGTGGAGGGTGGTCACTTCGGCATCCAGACATACCTAAAACTTTAGACCTCAGTGATGAAGAGGCCTTTCCACTTGTAGGCAGCAGCACTCCCACGATAAACAACAGAAACGAAGAATAAACCCGACACGCATTCTGACGACTAATGCACGTCAGTCCAGCAAGAGTTCTCCATTCAACCATTGTGCGAAAGAAATATTTGGTGTTCCACAGAGTCACTCTACAAGTAGTCCATTTTTGACAAGTGAAGAAGGTAGCAAAACTATGGATGAAGAAAGAGAATTATGCAAGAGAGACTTAAAAGGCAAGAAAGTGTAGCTAAGATAATTAGAAGTGGAGAGTCGGGTAAAGTGTTACGTAAAGAATCTTCACCAAGCCAGGTTCAACCGAGACAGACAGATAAGGCTAACAACTACGTCCAAGCTTCTCCTGATCTAGTCACTAATAGGAACTGTCTTGATATTCTTGTTAAAATATATGCTGAACTGATATTATACAACATGACACCCAGTGTTATGGTAGAACTGTACTATCTCATGCAAATGCTGACAGTATGTGTGATTGTTGGCACAGAAGAAAGAAGTGAGCAAGTTGACAAATGTTACCTCAGCACTACACACAATTGTGTTTATTTTGCTACAAATGTACTTCTCTTGATATTAGACATTTTGAAACTTTTCGACAAAGGCACAATTAAACTTTTATCAGAAAATCCTCGTGTTCAACTATTTTCAGAGGAATTACAAAAACATCTTCTGGAATATCTTGAAAGTCCTCTACCAGCACCTGTCCTCAACCAGGCTCAAAAGTCACCTATTGGAAGTGTGTCTTTCCAGTCGGACACTGACAACAGAAATAACTTTCCCAGTGGGCAAGCATTTCACATTTTTCGGAAACAACGGGACATGTTTTATGAGGTATGGAAAATGCTTCTTTGTAAAAGGAAATTTTGACATTTGTAAAGCATTTTAAATTAAACCACTAATCTCAGAGAGGGGCACCTGTAAACTAACATTGCTTACTTATTATTTAATGTCATGTGTTTAGTGACCATACAACACTTGTAAATAAGTCTTTGATTTCAGTAACATATAAAGTTATTTTTGGCATATGAAGTTCTTCAAAAAGTGACCTGCAAGATTACCTACCAGTACTGTAGTCTGACACAGTCAACCTTTTATAATTGTGTAGAATGAATCTGTCTTTTGAGATCAATGCAAAGGTTGTACAGTAGCTGTGTACAGTTCCACACCCATGACCAGGTTGTACAGTCGCTGTATATAGTACCACCAGGTTATACGGTGAGTGGTCAGCAGGATGGGACAGTACTCCCTCAACAAGTACCGGTACACTTGACACAAATGCCTCGGCCATAAACTTGGAACTGTTACATCAAACCTTTACATTGTAATTGATTATGGTGTACTGCCAACACTTGTTTGTTACCTGTGGTGTACTGCCAACACTTGTTTGTTACCTGTGGTGTACTGCCAACACTTGTTTGTTACCTGTGGTGTACTGCCAACACTTGTTTGTTACCTGTGGTGTACTGCCAACACTTGTTTGTTTACCTGTGGTGTACTGCCAACACTTGTTTGTTACCTGTGGTGTACTGCCAACACTTGCTTGTTACCTGTGGTGTACTGCCAACACTTGTTTGTTACCCGTGGTGTACTGCAACACTTGTTTGTTGCCTGTCGTGTACTGCCAACACTTTTTGTTACCTGTGGTGTACTGCCAACACCTGTTTGTTACCTGTGGTGTACTGCCAACACTTGTTTGTTACCTGGTGCCCACACCTGTTTGTTACCTATGGTGTACTGCCAACACTTGTTTGTTACCTGTGGTGTACTGCCAACACTTGTTTGTTACCAATGGTATGCCAACACTTGTTTGTTACCTGTGGTGTACTGCCAACACTTGTTTGTTACCTGTGATGTGCCAACACTTGTTTGTTACTTATGGTGTACTGCCAACACTTGTTTGTTACCTGTGGTGTACTGCCAACACTTGTTTGTTACCAATGGTATACTGCCAACACTTGTTTGTTACCTGTGGTGTACTGCCAACACTTGTTTGTTACCTGTGATGTACTGCCAACACTTGTTTGTTACTTATGGTGTACTGCCAACACTTGTTTGTTACCTATGGTGTACTGCCAACACTTGTTTGTTACCTGTGGTGTACTGCCAACACTTGTTTGTTACCAATGGTATACTGCCAACACTTGTTTGTTACCTGTGGTGTACTGCCAACACTTGTTTGTTACCTGTGGTGTACTGCCAACACTTGTTTGTTACCTGTGGTGTACTGCCAACACTTGTTTGTTACCTGTGGTGTACTGCCAACACTTGTTTGTTACCTGTGGTGTACTGCCAACACTTGTTTGTTACCTGTGGTGTACTGCCAACACTTGTTTGTTACCTGTGGGTACTGCCAACACTTGTTTGTTACCTGTGGTGTACTGCCAACACCTGTTTGTTACCTGTGGTGTGCCAACACCTGTTTGTTACCTATGGTGTACTGCCAACACTTGTGTTACCTATGGTATACTGCCAACACTTGTCTGTTACCTGTGGTGTACTGCCAACACTTGTTTATTACCTGTGGTGTACTGCCAACACTTGTTTGTTACCTGTGGTGTACTGCCAACACTTGTTTGTTACTTATGGTGTACTGCCAACACTTGTTTGTTACCTATGGTATACTGCCAATACTTGTTTGTTACCTGTGGTGTACTGCCAACACTTGTTTGTTACCTGTGGTGTACTGCCAACACTTGTTTGTTACCTGTGGTGTACTGCCAACACTTGTTTGTTACCGATGGTATACTGCCAACACTTGTTTGTTACCTATGGTATACTGCCAACACTTGTTTGTTACCTATGGTTTACTGCCAACACTTGTTTGTTACCTGTGGTGTACTGCCAACACTTGTTTGTTACCTGTGGTGTACTGCCAACACATGTTGTTACTTATGGTATACTGCCAACACTTGTTTGTTACCTGTGGTGTACTGCCAACACTTGTTTGTTACCTGTGGTGTACTGCCAATACTTGTTTGTTACCTGTGGTGTACTGCCAACACTTGTTTGTTACCTGTGGTGTAATGCCAAACTTGTTTGTTACTTATGGTGTACTGCCAACACTTGTTTGTTACCTATGGTGTACTGCCAACACTTGTTTGTTACCTGTGGTGTACTGCCAACACTTGTTTGTTACTTATGGTATACTGCCAACACTTGTTTGTTACCTGTGGTGTACTGCCAACACTTGTTTGTTACCTGTGGTGTACTGCCAATACATGTTTGTTACCTGTGGTGTACTGTACTGCCAACACTTGTTTGTTACCTGTGGTGTACTGCCAACACTTGTTTGTTACCTGTGGTGTACTGCCAACACTTGTTTGTTCCATAAGAACATAAGAAAATTTGGAGTCTGCAATAGGCCGGTTGGCCTGTGCTTGGCAGCTCCTGTCGAGAGTTACTACCACTCTCTATCATCCATGAATTCATCCAGCCTCCTTTTGAAACTTTCCATCTTTCCAGCACTTACTACAAAGTTGCTAAGCTTGTTCCACTCGTCCACCACCCTATTTGTGAACCAATTCCTTCCTATCTCCCTCCTAAACCTAAACTTATCCAACTTAAATCCTTTCCTCCGAGTCCTATCCTGCTCGGATATTATAAGAACTTTATCTGTATCTCCTTTATTGATTCCTTTCACCGGCAAATACTTCTATCATATCTCCCCACACTCTTAGTCTTTCTAGGAATGCAAGTTAAGTTTCTTTAACCTATCCTGATATGGAAGGTTTCTATGTCCCGGAATCATTTTGTCATTCTTAGCACATGACTCTAGTGAATTGATATCCATTCTATAATGAGGGCACAAGAACTGAACCGCATAATCGAGGTCTGGCCTGACTAGCGCAAGATATAGTTGCAATAAAACCTCTGCACTCTTATTACTTACACTTCTAGATATAAAACCCAATACTCTGTTTGCTTATTTGAACATTAGCACTGTTTTCTAGGCGTGGGTCCGGCTTAGTACCCTAGGTCTCTTTCACAAGTCGACTTCTCTAGGTTGATGTTGTTAAGGCTGTATAAATTGACAGTATTTGTTCTTCCAATATAATGCAGCTGCACTTGCTGGTGTTGAATTTCATTTGCCATTTTCAGACCACTGCAGTTTGTTTAGATCCTCCTGTAATGCATTTGCATCCTGCCCTGAATTAATCTGCGCCCCTATTTTGGTGTCATTCGCAAACTTGCTTATGTCACTGCTGATCCTAGTATCTAGATCGTTTATGTAGATTATGAACAAGAGTGGGCCGAGTACTGTGACCCCTGGGGAACCCCACTGGTTACACGGCCTCACTCAGATTTAACACCATCTACGCTGACCCTCTGCGTTCTATCGGTGAACCATGATTTTATCCAATTTAAAACTTTCCCGTCGATACCATGAGCCTTAATTTTTCTCAGAAGTCTCTGATGCGGTACTCTGTCAAATGCTTTGCTAAAGTCTAAGTAAATAACATAGTAATTTTCGTCATTATCTACTACCTCGAAGACTTTCCTAAAAAACGTCAGCAGATTTGTTAGACAAGATTTTCCCTTTGTAAACCCATGTTGAGAGTCGTAGATTAATTGGCTTTTCTCTAAATGCGATCGGATGCTATCTGCTATAATTGATTCAAGAAATTTCCCCACTACTGACGTCAAACTGATCGGCCGGTAATTTGACGCTGATGCTCTGTCTCCCTTTTTGAATATGGGTACTACATTTGCCTGTTTCCACAAGTCTGGCACAACTCCCGTGTCTAATGATTTTGTAAATAAATTTACAAGGGGTCCGCTAATCTGTTCCCTACACTCTTTCAAGACTCGAGGGAAAATTTCATCCGGCCCTGGGGATTTTGTCTTCTTTAGTTTATTTATCTTCTTAAGAACATCCTCTTTTCTGATAGTGATATTCTTTAATTTCTCTTCTTCCTTTCCCTTAAATATCAGTTCCACCTCTGGAATTTCATCGCAAATTTCTTCTGTGAAAACTGATAAGAAGTAGCTGTTCAATGCTTTGCTTATTTCTTCACTGCCATTTATCAATTCTCCCTCCCTACTTTAACCCTTTGGATGCGGCATGCGGGTAAACCCGCCCAAAATATTATATTAATTAAATGCGACAAGCGGGGATATCCCACGGCCTTGAAAAAACTTCCCCAAATGAGACGACATGCGGACATATTATGTATTGAGGTATAGGAGTATTTCCTGAATGCAACATAGCTTATTTTTGTACTATTTTGTTTGATATTATCTGAATATGTAATACATATCTAAATTTGCTGTTTAGTAACCAAATTGATTAAATATATTTGCCATATACCAGACATTGATGTATACCAATTTCCTGCATTTTTGGGTATAAATGTCATTTTTTCTCTAAAATTTGCACACATATGTGAATTTTTGTTCCAGATTTGGAAAATATACTAAAAGTTCTCTAGGAAAAACATATAGAAAATGTGATTATATGAAATTCATTTTTGGCAGGATAATTGACACTTTTCAGGAACCGGCGCGAAATTTAATTACGCACCTAAAGGGTTAAAGGCCCAACTTTGTCCTTGACCTTTGTCCTATATACCTGGAAAAATCCCTTGGGATTCGTCTTGGATTCTCTTGCTATTTTGATTTCATAGTCTCTCTTTGCTTTCCTTACATTTTTCTTAACATTCCTAGATAGTTCATTATACCTATTTCTGAGCTGCTCCTCCCCTCCCTTTAATTTCTTATATATTCCTTTCTTTATTCCTATGTCATGTTTAAGTTTTCTGGTCATCCACCTTGGCTCATTCTTATTTGACCTAATGTGTCTGTATGGTATATTTTGTTCCTGTGCTTTATGTAGTATACTAGTGAATATATTATAGTCATGATCAATTGTTGTGTCATCTACAGTATTTCCTCACCCCTTCCTACTGGGGACTGACGTGACTGTTCTCAGGTGACCTCACCTAGGTACCTTCTTAACCCCTGATAATTAATCAGCCAACCGAAAGTTTGGGACTCTGACCATATTGTCATTGTTTTTCGTTTCCCAATTTAGGGTGAACCTGATTTCTCTGTGATCACTGTTACCTAGTTCTTCCCCTACTGTGATATCTCTGATAATATTTTCTTTATTTGTTAATACTAGGTCAATATATTGTCACCTCTAGCAGGTTCTGCAATTAGTTGTTTCAAAAAATTGTCCCGTACTGTGTCTAGGAAGTCTTCAGATTCATAGTCACCTACAATGTTGTCCCAGTCAATATTTCTGAAGTTGAAATCCCCCATAATGCACAGGTTGTTATATTTTGCTGCCCTACTCATTTCCTGCCATATGGGCTGAGCTGCTTCTTTCCCAAGACTTGGGGGCCTGTAAATCACTCCCATAATTAGTTTTTCTCTTCCTTCCGTGATGTCTACCCATACAGACTCGGTTCCTATTTCACCCTTTATTGAATTATTAATACAACATTTTAATGTATCCTTGACGAAGAGTGCGACCCCTTCCCCCTTCCTACCTTCCCTGTCCTTGTGAAAAAGGTTGTACCCTTCTATGTGGTACTCTGATAAAATATTTTTGCTCGCCACATTCATCCAAGTTTCAGTGATTGCTATGACATCTACATTCTCGGTACATACAGCCGCTCTCAGCAAGTCTATTTTATTTCTAACGGTCCTAGTGTTTGTATAGTATACATTTAAACCTACCCTTCCCTGGTCCTGTTTTACCCCTTGTCCTGAGTAACCAATTTTACTTCCCAGGACCTGCTTGTTTTTTGACTCCCACTTTCCCCAACCTCTCTCTACTGGCAAAACCCTCCCTTTGGAGTGACAATTTCACGCTCCAGGGATGCAGACAACGTCTTTACCCCCGCACGAGACAAGTGTACTCCGTCACGACTGTACAGGTAGTCGTTGCCATAGAATCGTTGCCAGCTATCAATGAATGCCCAACCATTGTTTGCACAATGTTTTTCCAGTCGGCAATTTATAGCAATTGCTCTGGAAAGCCATTCACGACCAACCCCTCTTCTAGGCAAGACACCACATACTATTGGGATCCCTCCCCTATCTCTAATCTTTGCCAGTGCCTCCTATACCTCTTGAAAAGTTCCTCACTCCTAACCTTTCCTATGTCGTTTCCTCCCACACTAAGACACACTACTGGATTGGTACCCTCCCCTGACTAAACCCTATCTATCCTCTCAGCTACATGCCCTATCCCAGCCCCAGGAAAACACACCCTAGTCCTACATTTCCTATCTCTTGCACAAAAAGTCCTATCTAAAAACCTCACCTGGCTGTCCCCAACTGCCACGACCTTACCTCTGGGCAGGGTTTGTACAACTGCCCTTTCCTCTCCCTGCACCACACCGTCCTGCCTCTTCTCTTCCCCGCCAGCTTCTTCCAACACCTGGTAGCTGGTAGGGGTTACTACACTCCACACCCTGGTCAGCTTTCCTGAGTCTGAACCTAGTCCCCTTGGAGACAACCACTCTCCACGCCTGCTCCTCCTTCGCAGGTGTCCTGCCTAGCTGAAGGAGTTCAGTCCTGAGGGCTTCATTTTCCCCCTTTAGAGTGTCAATCTCACTCCTCAACTGCCCCAGCTGCCTTAACAGAGTGGCCAGGAGGTCGTCTTTCCCCACACTCCGCTCCTCTTCCCCCAAGACACAACTATCCAAGGCGGCCATTTTCCTTGGTCACTAACGGGAGCACTTAGGGGCACGTCCTTCTCCAAGCTGGGTCAGGTAGCAACTGAGCTGGGTCAGTACCTATGGTGTGCTGCCAACACTTGTTTGTTACCTATGGTATACTGCCAACACTTGTTTGTTACTTGTGGTGTACTGCCAACACTTGTTTGTTACCTATGGTATACTGCCAACGTTTGTTTGTTACCTGTGGTGTACTGCCAAAACTTGTTTGTTACCAATTCGACTTACGACCTTGATTTGGGTCCCTATCCCCGTCGTAAGTCGAGGAGTGGCTGTATATATATATACAGCTCCTCCCCGACATACGATGGGGTTTGGGACCCAAATCCAGGTCGTAAGTCGAAATTGCTTAAATACTACTACATAGAAAATCTAAAATGGGTGTCTCTTTTTCTTCTCAGCACCACAAAATTCTCACTTTTAAACTTGCCAGCCATTTTAAAGTGAATTACAAACGAAAATTTTGTCAGTACACAGCACAATCACTGATGTTGGGACTCGAAAATACGTAATTTGACAAAATTTTGGTACGACTGAGGCAGGTAGTAAGTGCTGGTGGTCGTAAGTCGAGTAGGTTGTAAGTCGGGGAGGAGCTGTGTGCGTGCGTGCGTGCTGACAAGTATCCACCAAATTCAAGTCATTAACTAGTGACCCAACCCTTTCACCTAGTTTCAAATCATCTTAAAACAAAATTGTCCAATTTGTACATGTCATTACGCAATTGCATGTTGACTTATTCGGTATGGTTAATGAGACTAGATTCTATAATTGAATTACAAGGTAAGATTGAGGAGGCATTATCCCAGTCAATGCAATGATTATTATCTCTCATAAATTAACAAAGCAGTGGATTCCTGACCTGTCCTAACACTGTATTTAAGCTGTTTAAGTCTAGTTATAAGATCTTTGACCATCTGACATAAGTAGAACATATTGTATTACATTCTTTGCAAGGAACCTTATAAATGCAGCCACCTGCTTTTTTGGGGGAGTTCTTAATTAACGTTTGTTTTACAATGCAAGAATTACCAAATGTTACATTTACATTCCAGGTTTTCAGTTGTAGAGGAATTTGAGAGAAATTTTTGTTAATGATAATACAGTACTAATAAATTCTTATTGTCATGAGGAGGTTTAGGATCAGTTCGATAAAAAGATTTCTTAGTGATGTTAGTGGTTTTGTCTATAAAAGGTCTAGGGTATTTTAAGTTCAAAACAATATTATAGATATATTTATATTCCTCATCAATGAATTCCGGACTGCATGGTTATAGAGCACGTAAAAACATTGATGAAAATACTGACTGTTTTACTCTCATTATGGTGGGCAGAGTAATAATGAATATATGAACACATGTGTGGATGAGACATTTTTTGGAATGGTAATTTACAGTCACTTTTTAATTCCACAGTGAATTTGATCTAGGGGACTAAATTTTTAAGTAGCAGTAGAAAAACTTCTAAGTTCTCATTATATGGTCAAAGACATATTACATCATCTACATATCTAAACCAAACTGCTAAGGTGGTAAAATATTACTTACCGTATATACTCGTCTATAACCCCCCTCGTTTATATGTCGACCCTGATATTTTGACCAAGAAATCGTTAATTTATGATATTCCTCGTTTATAGGTCGACCCAGGTTTTTGAGGGTAATGGAACAACAAAACCTTCACTAAAAACGTTCTACGTCTTATAAACTGAGGCTCGCCGTGTCTGAAGCACCGAGTGCCGAAGGCAAATTGTTTACCATTTATTATTACGACACTTTACACTTAAACGCGGGTAGTTTCAACATAAATATTGTATATTTCCATTCAAGTATTTATTCAAGTCAATTAGGAGGGAATATTACAGTGGTCCTTCGATTAACGAACACGATCCGTTCAAGCAGGTTGTTCGTTAACCGAAACCATTGTTTCAATGGGTTTTTGGGTAATTGGTTCCAGCTCACCGAAAATTGCCTAAATTGAACAAAAAAGGTAGAAAAGTTCACTTACTTTGAGGTGTGTATGTAGAAGGCTCCTGGATGATGATGATGATTATGGGAATTAGAATGGGGGTGGAGGAGAAGGAAGAAGAGAAGGCATTGGGGTGGAAGAGAAGTCACCCCTTGGCACCATTTCACCCATAAAATTTTAGTTCTCTTGGTGTATTTCAAGATTATTTTCTTTAAATCAACACTGCACTGCATTATATATTGTCAATATGTAAAATATATTTCAAAATGACCAATAATTTGCTTGGAAACACAGAAAAAAAGCGTTTAGTTGAAGAGAGTCTCAAGCAAGATGTTACCTCCAGTGAAAACAGAGAGACTAACGCCTGTTTGCTGTGTTAAGAGGCTGGATGCACATTGAACTAGTCACTTTACCTTCAATTATGTTCAATAATTGTTAAAATGACTAAAAAATTGAATATTAAACTTTTAAAATTATTGAATAGTATAAACTTCTTGATATTTACTAAAATAGTAAGGAATTTAAGCCCTAGAACCGATTAATGTATTGGCGGACTATTACTAAAGCTGGTTGACCGGCCAGTGCAAGTGAAAACATGTTGAGGTCGGTTCGTAAGAAATTCGTTAACTGAATTTTTGTTCGTTAACCGAATTTAAGAATCTTATGGGAGGCAGTTCTTTAACCGAAATTTCGTTAACCGAGGCGTTCGTTAACCGAGGGACCACTGTATAGTAATACAACAGTTTTTTAACTAAACTATTCGAAAAGCAATTACGGTAACATCTTTTGAACGAAAGAAAGCGAAAGTCATTCTTTTCGTCACGATTTTATCCCACTTTCCACTGTAATACGTACGTAATTTCAGCAAAAATATTACATTTCCGTGAATGTATTATATCAAGCACATTATGAATAGAATATCATTGTAATATAACAGTATTTTAACCGAAAACTATTAAAGAAACGAGTAACATCTCAAGAACATCGGAAGCTTAGGTAAAGTTTTTTGTTTTCGTCATGTATTTTATCCTATTTTACATTGAAATACATCACGTTTCAGCAAAACTACTATTTATTTCCGAGAATATATTCATTCAGGCGCAGTTTAGGTAAAATATACGTGTGATGTAACAGTTTTTTAACTGAAAACGATTCGAAAAACACGTACCCTCTAGCCCTGTTCAAGGACAGGACTGGGAGAAGCTGTTTGGTGCTGCAGACGATGACAAGGAAAATGATTTTGATGGAGTTTAATGAAAATATTCAGAAATATGGTATCGTAGTATTTATTCAAGTCAATTAGGATAGAATATTATTGTAATACAACAGTGTTTTAACTGGAAACCATTCGAAAAGCGATTACGGTAACATCTTTTGAACGAAAAAAAGCGAAAGTCATTGTTTTCGTCACGATTTTATCCTACTTTCCACTGTAATACGTACGTCATTTCAGCAAAAATATTACATTTCCGTGAATGCATTATATCAAGCACAGTATGAATAGAATACCATTGTAATATAACAGTATTTTAACCAAAAACTATTAAAAATAACGAGTAACTTTTCTTGAACATCGGAAGGTTAGGTATAATCTTTTGTTTTCGTCATGTATTTTATCCTATTTTACATTAAAATACATCACGTTTCAGCAAAACTACTATTTATTTCTGAGAACATATTCATTCAGGTACAGTTAAGGTAAAATATACATGTGATGTAACAGTTTTTTTAACTGAAAACGATTTGAAAAACACATGTACCGTCTAGCTGATATGCAACAGCTGGTGGTGCGTCATGCGTCGTTGTAAACAATAGGAGGTTGAAGTAGATTACCGGGTATTATATTAAGAGTGAAATATCGAAAAGGTTTTTATTACCGGTATTTTTTGTAGATCAATGAGAACTGTGATACCGTATATGATATGATAAGTTAGCCTGTGCTGAGAACTTCAACATAGACTACTGAAAGCCCATTGTAAGGTAATTTAGCCTATTGTAAGTTGGTGAGCTTCATTTGCTGAAGGAACTGCACAACTTTTCATTACTAATTGGTACATATTTTACGTTTCCATTGTTTACTGGCAGTAAATGGTAAATATTTTTCATGTCTGAAGCTAAAAGTTACTCCTTGCCCTTCCCATCATGCACGGGTTTAACCTAACAAAACTATCACGCATGTATAGGACGACCCCCAATTTTTTGCCTAAAAATTTGGTCTTAAAAACTCGAACTACACACGAGTATATACGGTAGTAGTTTCTTCCCCCAATATTCCATATGTATGTTGCTCAATACTGGTGAAAGCGGATTACCCATGGCAATAATGATGCTCATATCATTTGTCTAAATGCATAATAAAGTAAAATTTATAAAGATTACTTGATATTCTTAGATGGTAATAGAACTTTATAGAAGTTTGTTTTATAACATGGAATTTTGCTGTCTTAATAACCAAAAATATAATATTTTTTTAACATTACGGTGCAGTTAAGGACATTTTTTTAACCTGAACAATGCATGAGCTATTTTCTAAATATTCAAATTGTTGAATTCTTGTTTGCCACAGGCCTATAAAAATCACGGGCCTGAGGCTTCAGCCTGTTCAAGGGTTGATCCAGGAATATAAAAAAGAGGTGGTGGGGTGGGTCCAAGAAGTTTTGGGTGGGGAAACATGGCGAACAAAATGAGCCCACCCGAGGGGGGGGGGTTTGGGTGGGTGAAGTGAGCCCCCCAGAAATTTTTTTCAAATCTGACCAGTATCATGGGCTTTTTGAAGTCATGTACACTTGATATTAGGAGATATTCTGAGGTCCATAGTAATTACTTTTTACTATGCAAAAAGGCTTGAGTACAATACTGCATTAAAGAAAAAGGTTTGGGAATTTCTGATGAAAAGGAAGTCCTGGACCCCAGGACTTCCTCTGGATCTGCCCTGCCACCATGGGTTGCCAATAACTACACCCACCATGGGGTTATAGTAACTACACCCACCATGGGGTGCCAATAGCTACACCCACCATAGGGTTGCCAATAACTACACCCACCATGGGGTTGCCAGCTAACTACACCACCATGGGGTTGTAACTACACCCACCATGGGGTTGTAATAACTTCACACCCACCATGGGTTGCCAATAGCTACACCACCATGGGGTTGCCAATAACTACACCCACCGGGGGTTGCCAATAACTACACCCACCATGGGGTTACCAATACTTCACCACCATGGGGTTGCCAATGCTTCACCCACCATGGGGTGTAATGCTTCACCCACCATGGGGTGCCAGCCTTCACCAGAAGTTGCCAATAACTACACCCACCATGGGGTTGTGCTTCATGCCACCATGGGGTTGCCAGCCTACACCCACCAGGGGGTTGCCAGCCACTTCACCCACCATGGGGTTGCCAACTACACCCACCATGGGGTGCCAGTAACTACACCCGCAGGGGTTGCCAATAACTACACCCACCATGGGGTGCCAATAACTACACCCACCATGGGGTTGCCAGCGCTGCACCACCAGGGGGTGCCAGCCTTCACCCACCATGGGGTGCCAGCCAACTACCACCATGGGGTTGCCAATAACTACACCCACCATAGGGTTACCCATGCGCTACACCCACCAGGGGGTTGCCAATAACTACACCCACCAGGGGGTTGCCAATAACTACACCCACCATGGGGTTGCCAATACTACACCCACCAGGGGGTTGCCAATAACTACACCCACCAGGGGGTTGCCAATAACTACACCCACCATGGGGTTGCCAATAACTACACCCACCAGGGGGTTGCCAATAACTACACCCACCAGGGGGTTGCCAATAACTACACCCACCATGGGGTTGCTAGCTTGTTAACAATAACACAGGACATTTGCTGATGGTCTTTAGGTTAAGAATAAATGATTGAAGGATGACAGTAGTAAATGAATAAGCGAGTACTTTACCATGCTGCAACATTAGTGAGCACCAGAAGAACCTTTCCTTGTGGTCAGAGAAGTAGACCACAGACCCAGAGTGTCACTTATGTGAGACAACTTTGCCACATTAGGGAGAAATAAATCTTCCTTCCTGGTTCATCCGGATGAGAAGACTACTGTACGGTCCAGTACTTGTATATAGTAATGCTGTCATTAAATATGTCAAGACCTTCAGACAAAGTACGAGCTCTGCCAGGGAGTGTTTCAGCTTCGTGGATCTTGTTGGCCAAGTCTGTTTTTGCCTCCATAATAAAATGGAATTTTATAATGAATCCTATTTTATTTTTTTTATTTTTAGAGCTACAGTATAATTTGTACCCTCCCATGCTTTTTTTTTGTTTACCTAGAAAATGAGTACAGTATGCATTTTAGCTGTCACCAATTTACTTACTTTTGTATAATATTACTCAGTTTATTGCAGACTATAACTCACGTGTAATATTCATCAGATGATCCGAATTTGGGAAGAGAACCACCTTACGTCTGGCTGGTCTTATGGTCAAGCTCTTGGGGCAAGAATTCGCCACCTGTTGTCTCTACATCCCAGCTCTTCCAATTTTGCACATTTTGCCCGTCTCTTCCAATCGCAGCTTCTCAACATGTGTCGTGGGGACGATGACCAGGCTCACTGGCAACAGGATCCTGATGGTAAACAAGTTTTAAGTCATATCAGTCTTTAAGTCTCCCAAAACCAATGTAACAAAGATCTACACATAATAACACAACAGCAAACTTTATTAATACTATCCTGAACATAAACACACATAATGGCTGCCATATGGCATCACAAAAATTGTAACCAAGTCCCTGGTTGCTGATCTGACTTTCTGCCTCATTTACACACAATTGCAGGGTCTCAATTGTTTCTCTTACTTTGACAACACAACATACATATAGTATATCGTTTCTCACTATTGATTTTTTTTGTATTGATGGTACTTTATTATAATTATTATTATTATTATTATTATTATTATTATTATTATTATTATTATAATATATTTTATTTAATCTTTTTAATTTTTTTTTAAATAATTTTTATTAATTTTTATTGTTATTAATTGTTATTATTATTATTATTATTATTATTAGTATTATTATTATTTATTATTTATTATTATTTATTATTTATTATTATTATTATTATTATTATTATTATTATTATTATTATTATTATTATTATTATTATTATTATTATTATTTTTATTTTGCCCCCAGACCCTGATGTGGGTCATTGACCTGTGCTTTGGTGGGCTAAAAAAAAAAAAAAAGCACTGGAAAAGAGAGGTGTGTGTGTATGTGTGTGCATGCATGCATATTTGTGTGCCTAAGTAATAGTACTGTACTGTGTAAATTCTCGTAACACATTGTCAGTCAGCTGTGAGATGGCTACACATGTTACCATTATTACATGTAATGAAATTATAAAAGTTGTGGAAGAATCATTTCAATACTCTTTTGTGACTTAGAAATAAAGAAACTGTAATATATAACTAAAATAAGAATAAGGAAACGCCTGGGTGTGTATGTGTGGGAGGTGAACGTATGTGGAGCGCAGCTGGGCTGTAACTGCTCAGCTGCACTCTGTTCTCCTATGTGATATCACAGCATACATGCAGCACAGCAGCCACACATGTCTCTTGAGTCAGCTGGGTGGGTGGCAGAACTATGTGGTTCACTCTCTGCATCATCCACAATATTTATTGAGGGCAGAGAGAGCTATTTTTTGTACATAGAATATGTGCTCTTGTATTTTATGATGTATCATTTTTATGATTTATTCTAGCAGTTTTGGGTCATTTTTGGAGAGGAGGAGGAAAATTCCGGAGTCACTACTTGCCAACAGTGCAAAACAGAGATGCGACTGAACTCCCAGGCAACTAACAAGATCATCAATGACAAAGAGGATAAAGTGACGTAAATTTATAAAAATTGGGAATACAGTAAACCCTTGATAACTCAGTACAGTGGTCCCTCGGTTAACGAGCACAATCCGTTCCAGCAGGTTGCTCGTTAACCGAAAATCTCGTTAACCGAAACCATTGTTTCAATGGGTTTTTGGGTAATTGGTTCCAGCTCACGAAAAATTGCCTAAATTGAACAAAAAAGATAGAAAAGTTCACTTACTTTGAGGTGTGTATGTAGAAGGCTCCTTGATGATGATGATGATGTGAATTTGAAGTGGGAGGTGGAGGAGGAGAAGGGAGAAGAGAAGGAAGTGGAGGTGGAGGAGAAGCATTTTACTGCTTCTTGAAAGGTGAGTCATCTTCCATGAAAATGTCAGGAACCTCTGGACTGACAGATTCTCCACCATGAACATCCTCTCTCCTTCTTGAAGTGGAAGGCTGAGGGATAGCATCTTGTTCCCTCTGCCTTTTACTGAAAAAAGTGTCAATTGTGGTCTGTGGGGCATCTGTCCTCCTCACCATTAACTTATGTTTAAAGAAGGAGACCACTGAGTCCTCAACATGACACAAAGTTAGTTCAGTTTTTTCCACTTCTGGGTGCTTTGAAGCCAGTTCCCTGAACTTCTCCCAGTAGTAAATCACATCTTTCAACTGTTTAGCTGACATATGGTCATCACTTTCAATTTCCTCCTCACCACTGTCAGCCTCTACCTGTAACGTCTCATCCAGTTGCTTTAAGTCATCAGGAGTAAGTTCCTCCTCATGAGACATCACAAGCTCTTCCACATCCTCCTCCTCCACTTCAAGGCCCAATGACTGACTAATGGACACAACCTCCTGGTCCAACTCTGTTTCTTCCTCAAATCCCTCAAAATCATGGACTACTGATGGCCACAGTACTTTCCATGAAGAATTGAGGGATCTAGTGGAGACTTCTTGCCATGATGACACAATCAATTTTACAGCCTCCAGGATGTTGAATTGTGTCTTCCAGAAATGTTTCAGTGTTAGTTCAGGATCATTGGAAGTTGCCTGATGACACCTCCTAAACATTTTCTTCATGTACAACTTCTTGAAGTTGCTGATCACATTCTGGTCCATTGGCTGTATGATTGATGTAGTGTTTGGAGGCAAAAACAACACTTTCACAAAGTCAAATTGATACTCCAAATTTCTGGCAAGGTCAGGGTCATGACCAGGAGCATTATCTATGAGGAGAAGAGCCTTTAAAGGGAGTTTATTGGTGGTTAGGTAGCTCTTGACAGAAGGGCAAAACACATCAACAGCCCATTCATTAAAGAGCTGTCTTGTCACCCATGCCTTATGGTTGGACTTCCAATAAACTCCAAGCTTTGTTCTTACCACTTTCTGTTGGTTGAACTCCCTGGGGTTTTCAGAGTGGTAGACAAGCATAGGCTTCAGTCGGAAATCCCCTGAAGCATTGGCACCAAGCAATAGAGTGAGATGGTCTTTCATGGGTTTATGCCCAGGTAAAGAGGCTTCATCTCTGGTGATGAATGTTCTTTTGGCCATCTTTTTCCAGAACAGCCCAGTTTTGTCCACATTGAACACTTGCTGTGGAAGATAATTTTCTTCTTCCATCAGTTCTTTAAATTCATCTAAAAACTTTGCTGCCCCTTCCTTATCAGCACTAGCAGCTTCACCATGCCTAACAACACTGACAATGTCACTTCTTTTCTTAAATTTTTCGAACCAGCCTTTGCTGGCCCGAAAATCTTCAAATTCTGTGCCTGAAGAACGAGGTTGATCTTTCTTTAAATGTTCGTAAATCTCCCTGGCTCTTTCACAAATGAATTCAGTAGAAACTGAATCACCTTTCATCTGTTTTCCCTAATCCAGATGATAAGTAACCTCTCAGTTTCTGCAATTAGGGATCTACTTTTAAACACTCTTGTAGATTTGTCTCTCACTTTCACTTCTTTAAATTTGTCTTTCTGTGCAAGAATTGTCGACACAGTTGATGTCGACATGCCATATTCTTTGCATAGCGCATTTGTTCTAATGCCTTGTTCATGTTTTTTTATGATTTCCTGCTTGGATTGCATTGAAATCACTTTTCTTGATCTTTTAGGCCCCATGCTGGATTCAAACAATGTCAACACGTGCTTTTTAAAGTTAAACTTGTTGTAAATAAAGAATATTTTCTTTAAAATAACACTGCACTGTGCTATATATTGTCAATATGTAAAATAAATTTCAAAATGACTAATAATTTGCTTGGAAACACAGAAAAAAGCATTTAGTTGGAGAGAGTCCCAAGCAAGATGTTACCTCCAGTGAAAACAGAGAGAGACTAACGCCTGTTTCCTGTGTTAAGAGGCTGGATGGCGCGCATAAAACTAGTCACTTTACCTTCAATTATGTTCAATAATTGTTAAAATGACTAAAAAAATTTATATTAAACTTTTAATGTATTGGCGGACTAATACTACAGCTGGTTGACCGCCCAATGCAAGCCAAAACTTGTTGAGGTCGGCTCGTAAGAAACTTGTTAACCGAGGGGTTGCTCGTTAACCGAATTTAAGAATCTTACTGGAGGTAACTCGTTAACCGAAATCTCGTTAACCGAGGCGCTCGTTAACCGAGGGACCACTGTATTCGATATCTCAGAGTTTCACATAATTCGGCACATGTATGGTCTCAGAATTTATTATGAAATAACTCGGGAAATGCCAAGTTATATAAAATTATTGGGAAAATCTTGCCATATTTGGCCACATGGGTAATACTCAACGCACTGTACTCCATGCTTGGCCACCAGAGTGGTGGTGTTGTTGTTGTGGTCGGGTGTGTGTGCTGGCTCACTCCACCCAGTACATGGAAGTGGGAAGGGAGGGAGCTGTAGCACCCCAATATTGTGGGTATAAAGTACTATACATTGCACCACCGAATATCTAGGGCACCAGAATTAATATTCAGCACTCCCTGGTAAAATTTGGTGCCTGCAGTACTAATCCAGTAATACCCAACAACCTTCCCCATTCATATCAGGCCAGCCTCTGTAGGCAGAATGTTTCCACTATTACTGTAAACCCAATGTCATAGACTTTATTTAATTTACTGTTCAATTCATTTTATCCGAATTCCAACTATCTTAATGTTCCAGGTATCCCAACTTTGTCCACTTTGGTAAAAATTCTAATTTAGTCCAACAATCCAAAAGCAACGGAGTCATTTATTCACATGTCTGACACCTGTAGCAGTATAACCGCTTTTTAAAAAAAAATTGCTATGGTAAACGAAAAAAATTAATACATAGGATATTATAAAATACAATAGCACATAATTTATGTACAAAAAATAGCTCCTTCCACACTCAAACCATCATCTAAGTGACACCACAGTTCAGCCAGGCAGTCAACCAGTTGACTGAGACGTGTGTGTGCTGTGACTTCATATGGGAAGGACGGAGGCGAGTGAGTCAGCCACACAGTACAGCTTAACCCCCCCCCCCACACACACACACTTCATTTTCTTATTTTATGGTATTATATTTTTTTTCTTTATTTCTAAGCCACATTAGAGTATTTTAATTTTTGCTCTTTCATAAAGAAAACATTATTAATAGAGTGGACTATAATATCCTTAGTGATATAAGCTACGTGTTTATTTACGTACTCAGCCTTGAATTATATACGTAGAGAAAACAGTTATTTTTTTTTATTTATTCTTTATTTTGTATAAGTGACCAAATTACAATAGTATACGGTGCCTTCTATTTACTGCTTATGTAGTGTTTTCCCTTCATCACCATCGTCACCTACCATACTCCTACATCACCTACCATTCTCCTACATCACCTACCATTCCCCTACATCACCTACCATTCTCCTACATCACCTACCATTCTCCTACATTACCTACCATTCTCCTACATCACCTACCATACTCCTACATCACCTACCATTCCTCTCACTTCACCTACCATTCTCTACATCGCCTACCATTCTCCTTACATAGCCTACCATTCCCCTCATCACCTACCATTCCCCTACATCACCTACCATTCTCCTACATCACTTACCATTCCCTTCATCACCTACCATTCCCCTACATCACCTACCATTTCATCACCTACCATTCCCCACATCACCTACCATTCCCCTCACTCACCTACCATTCTCTCATCACTTACCATTCCCCTTCATCACCCACATTCTCCCACATCACTACCATTCTCCTACATCACCTACCATTCTCCTACATCACCTACCATTCTCCTACATCATCTACCATTCTCCTACATCACCTACCATTCTCCCTACATCACCTACCATTCTCCTACATCACCTACCATTCCCCACATCACCTACCATTCTCTACATCACCTACCATTCCCCACATCACCTACCATTCTCCTACATCATACCATTCTCCATCATCTCTACCATTCTCCTACATCATCTACCATCTCCTACATCACCTACCATTCCCCCTACATCACCTACCATTCTCCTACATCACCTACCATTCTCCCACATCACCTACCATTCTCCTCATCACCCTACCATTCTCCTACATCATCTACCATTCTCTACATCACCTACCATTCTCCTCATCACCCACCATTCTCCCTACATCACCTACCATTCTCCTCCATCACCCACCATTCTCCTCATCACCTACCATTCTCCCACCTACCATTCTCCTACATCAACCATTCTCCTACATCACCTACCATTCTCCCATCATCTATAATTCCCCTACATCACCCTACCATTCTCCTACATCACCATTCCTACATCACCTACCATTCTCACATACTACCATTCTCCCATCACCTACCATTCTCCTACATCACCTACCATTCTCCCTACCATCTATAATTCCCCATCACCTACCATTCTCCTACATCACCTACCATTCTCCCTACATCATCTACCATTCTCCCTACATCTACCATTCTCCTCATCACCTACCATTCTCCCCATCACCTACCATTCTCCTACATCATCTATAATTCCCCTACATCACCCACCATTCTCCCCATCACCTACCATTCTCTCATCACCTACCATTCTCCTACATCACCTACCATTCTCCTCATCACCTTTCTCCTACATCATCATTCCCCTACATCACCCACCATTCTCCTACATCACCTACCATTCTCCTACATCACCTACCATTCTCCTACATCACCTACCATTCTCCTCATCATCTATAATTCCACACCACCTACCATTCTCCTACATCACCCACCATTCCCCTACATCACCATTCTCCTACATCACCTACCATTCTCATACATCACCTACCATTCTCCCATCATCTACCATTCTCCTACATCACCTACCATTCCTACATCATCCACATTCTCCTACTTCACCTACCATTCTCCTACATCACCTATCATTCTCCTCACCTACCATTCTCCTACATCATCTACCATTCCCCTACATCTCATTCCCCTACATCCTCCTACCATTCTCATACATCACCTACCATTCTCCTACATCACCTACCATTCTCCTACATCACCTACCATTCTCCTACATCACCTACCATTCTCCTACATCACCTACCATTCTCCTACATCACCTACCATTCTCATACATCACCTACCATTCTCCTTCATCACCTACCATTCTCCTACATCACCTACCATTCTCATCACCTACCATTCTCCGGCATCACCATTCTCCCTCATCGCCTACCATTCTCCTACATCACCTACCATTCCCCTACATCACCTACCATTCCCTACATCACCCTACATTCTCCTACATCACCTACCATTCTCATACATCACCTACCATTCCCCTACATCACCTACCATTCTCCTCATACCTACCATTCTCCTACATCACTACATTCTCCTACATCACCCTACCATTCCCTACATCACCTACCATTCTCCTACATCACCTACCATTCTCCTACATCACCTACCATTCTCCTACATCACCCTACCATTCTCCCTACATCACCTACCATTCTCCTACATCACCTACCATTCTCATACATCATTCCATTCCCCTACATCACCTACCATTCTCCACATCACCCTACCATTCTCATACATCACCTACCATTCCCCTACATCACCATTCTCCTACATCATCACCATTCTCCTACATCACCTACCATTCTCCTACATCATCACCATTCTCCTACATCACCTACCATTCTCCTACATCACCTACCATTCCTACATCACCTACCATTCTCCCTACATCATCTACCATTCTCCTACATCACCTACCATTCTCCCCACATCATCTACCATTCTCCTACATCATCTACCATTCTCCTACATCATCTACCATTCTCCTACATCACCTACCATTCTCCTACATCACCTACCATTCTCCACCATCACCTACCATTCTCCTACATCACCTACCATTCTCCTACATACCTACCATTCCCTCCCTACCATTCTCTACATCACCTCCATTCTCCTACATCACCTACCATTCTCCTTACTATCACCTACCATTCCCCTACATCACCTACCATTCTCCTACATCACCTACCATTCTCCCTACATCATCTACCATTCTCCTCATCACCTACCATTCTCTACATCTACCATTCTCCTACATCACCTACCATTCCCCTACATCACCTACCATTTCCCACATCACCTACCATTCCCCTACATCGCCTACCATTCCTCATTCATCATCCACCATTCCCTACATCACCTACCATTCCCCTACATCCTACCCTTCCCCTACATCACCTACCATTCCCATCGCCTACATTCCCCTACATCATCTACCATTCTCCTCATCGCCTACCATTTCCCTATCACCTACCATTTCCCCTACATCGCCTACCATTCATCGCCTACCATTCCCCTACATCGCCTACCATTCCCCTACATCATCTACCATTCCTCTCATCCTACCATTCCTCTGCATCACCTACCATTCCCCTCTGCATCACCTACCATTCCCCTACATCACCTACCATTCTCCTACATCATCTACCATTCCCTACATCACCTACCATTCTCCTACATCACCTACCATTCTCATACATCACCTACATTCCCCTACATCACCTGCATTCTCTCCATCACCTACCATTCTCCTACATCACCTACCATTCTCATACATCACCTACCATTCTCCTACATCACCTACCATTCCCCTACATCACCTACCATTCTCCTCATCACCTACCATTCTCCTCATCACCTACCATTCCTGTCATCACTCATTCTCATCACCTACCATTCCCTACATCACCTACCATTTCTCATACATCACCTACCATTCTCATACATCACCTACCATTCCCCCATCACCTACCATTCCCTACATCACCTACCATTCTCCTACATCACCTACCATTCCCTGAATACCTACCTTTCTCCCACATCACCATTCTCCCATCACCTACCATTTCCCCTACATCTACCATTCCCCTACATCTCTACCATTCTCCTACATCCTTACCATTCCCCTACATCACCTACCATTCCTCTGCATCACCTACATTCCCCTACATCACCTACCATTCTCCTACATCATCTACCATTCCCTACATCACCTACCATTCTCCATCACCTACCATTCCCCTACATCACCTACCATTCCCCATCGCCTACCATTCTCCTGCATCTCTCCTTTCCTCATCCCCCTACCATTCTCCCATCACCTACCATTCTCATCGCCTACCCTTCCCTACATCACCTACCATTCCCTACATCGTCTACCATTCCCTACATCGCCTACCATTCCTCATCATCTACCATTCTCATCGCCTACCCTTCCCTACATCACCTACCATTCCCTACATCGCCTACCATTCCCCACATCCTTCTGCATTCTCCTACATCATCTACCCTTCTCCTCTACCTTCATCACCATTCCCCCTCATCGCCTACCATTCCCCTCATCGCCTACCATTCATCGCCTCCCTTCCCTACATCACCTACCATTCCCCCCTCATCCTTCACCATTCCCCTACATCATCTACCATTCTCTACATCGCCCCATTCTCTACATCATCTACCATTCCCCTACATCGCCTACCATTCTCCTACATCATCTACCATTCCCCCTCATCGCCTACCATTCCCCTACATCTCTATCATTCTCCTACTTCATAGCATTCCCCTACATCACCCCATTCTCCCCCATCACCTACCATTCTCCACATCATCTACCATTCCTTAGCCACCACCATTCCCCTACATCATCTACCATTCTCTACATCGCCTACCATTCTCCTACATCATCTACCATTCCCCTACATCGCCTACCATTCCCCTACAATCTCACCATTCTCCTCTTCACTTAGCATTCCTCTGCATTACCTACCATTCCCACATCACCTACCATTTACATCGCCTACATACATCACCCTACCATTTTCATCGCCTACCATTCCCCTACATGCCTACCATTCCCCTACTTCTTAGCATTCCCCTACATCATACCATTCCTCTGCATCACCTACCATTCCCCATCGCTACCATTCCATTCTACCACCATGCCTACCATTCTCCACCATCTCTACCATTTCATCGCCTACCATTCCCCTACATCATCTACCATTCTCCTACTTAGCATCCCTACATCACCTACCATTCCTTACATCGCCTACCATTCTCCATCATCTACCATTCCCTACATCGCCTACCATTCCCCTACATCATCTACCATTCTCCTACATCGCCTACCATCCTACATCATCTACATTCCCCATCGCCTACCATTCCCCATCGCCTACATTCCCCATACCTACCATTCCCTGCATCACCTACCTTTCTCACTCACCTACCATTCTCCCACATCACCTACCATTCCCCTACATCACCTACCATTCCCCTCATCATCACCATTCTCCTACATCCTTAGCATTCCTACATCACCTACCATTCCTCTGCATCATCTACCATTCCACTACATCACCTACCATTCTCCTACATCATCTACCATTCTCCTACATCACCTACTTTCCCATCACCTACCATTCTCCCACACATCACCTACCATTCCCCCTCATCCTTCTACCCTTCCCTACATCACCTACCATTCCCCTACATCGCTTCATCACTTCACCATTCCCCTACATCATCTACATTCCCCTACATCGCCTCCTTCCCCTAAATCACCTACCATTCCCCTACATCGCCTACCATTCCCCTACATCGCCTACCATTCTCCACCATCATCACCCTTCATCGCCTACCTTCCCTACATCACCTGCCATTCCCCTACATCGCCTACCATTCATCGCCCTCCCTTCACATCACCTACCATTCCATCGCCTACATTCTACATCATCTACCATTCTCCTACATCGCCTACCATTCTCCTACATCATCTACCATTCCCCTACATCGCCTACCATTCTCCTCCATCATCTACCATTCCCTCATCGCCTACCATTCTCCACATCATCTACCATTCCCCTACATCGCCTATTCCCCTCATCATCTACCATTCTCCTATTCATAGCATTCCCCTACATACTACCATTCCCTTACATCGTCCACCATTCTCACCATCATCTACCATTCATCATACCATTCCCCATCATCTACCATTCTCCTACATCGCCTACCATTCTCCTACATCATCTACCATTCCCTACATCGCCTACCTTCCCATCATCTACCATTCTCCTACTTCATAGCATTCCTCTGGTACCTACCATTCCCCTATCACCTACCATTCCCCTCATCGCCTACCATACATCACCTACCATTCTACATCGCCTACCATTCCCCTACATCGCCTACCATTCCCCTACTTCACTAGCATTCCCCTACATCACCTACCATTCCTCTGCATCACCTACCATTCTACATCGCCTACCATTCTCCTACATCATCTACCATTCCCTACATCGTACCATTCTTTCACCATCATACATTCCCCTACATCGCCTACCTTCCCCTACATCATCTACCATTCTCTACCCTTATCATTCCCCTACATCACCTACCATTCCCCATCGCCTACCATTCTCCTACATCATCTACCATTCCCCTACATCGCCTACCATTTCATCATCTACATTCTCTACATCGCCTACCATTCTCCTCATCATCTACAATTCTACATCGCCTACCATTCCCCTATCATCTACCATTCTCTACTTCACTTAGCATTCCTCTGCATACCTACCATTCCCCACATCACCTACCATTCCCCTACATCGCCTACCATACATCACCCTACCATTCCCCATCGCCTACCATTCCCCTACATCGTCATTCCCCTACTTCACTTAGCATTCCCCTACATCACCTACCATTCCTCTGCATCACCTACCATTTCCCTACATCTACCATTCTCCTACATCATCTACCATTCCCATCGCCTACCATTCTCCATCATCATTCCCCCTACATCGCCTACCATTCCCCTACATCATCTACCATTCCTCTACTTCCATAGCATTCCCTACATCACCTACCATTCCTTACATCGCCTACCATTCTCCTACATCATCTACCATTCCTACATCGCCTACCATTCCCCATCATCTACCATTCTCCTACATCGCCTCACCATTCTCCTCATCATCATCTACCATTCATCGCCTACCATTCATCATCTACCATTCTCCTCCTTCCCCAGCATTCCTCTGCATACCTACCATTCTACATCACCTACCATTCCCTCATCGCCTACCCTACATCTGCCATTCCCCTACATCGCCTACCATTCCCCTAGTCATATACCATTCCCTACTTCACTTAACATTCCCTACATCACCTACCATTCCTCTGCATCACCTACCATTCCCCTCATAGCCTACCATTCTCCTACATCATCTATTCCCTACATCACCTACCATTCCCTACATCTACCATCTCTACATCACCTACCATTCTACATCGCCTACATTCCTCTACTTCACTTAGCATTCCCCTACATCGCCTACCATTCCCTACATCATCTACCATTCTCCATCATGTACCATTCTCCTACATCATCTCACATTCCATCTTCCTGTCACCACATCTACCATTCTCATACATCACCTACCATTCTCTACATCATCTACCATTCTCCCATCATCTACCATTCTCTACATCATCTATTCTCCTACATCTACCATTCCCCTACATCGCCTACCATTCTCCTACATCACCTACCATTCCCCTACATCACCTACCATTCTCTGCATTACCTACCATGTCTCTGTGTCACCTACCATGCCTCTCGTCTACTACAATGCTTCATTCTTCGTCTGCAGTGCTGGTAAGTGTTAATTTTTAATTATTAATTTCCTTGTCGTGTACAGTGGTCCGTCCTCCCTTGCCGAAGCACAATTGGTTTCACAGTCACTGTTAACTGAATTTATTATTTCAGTGGGATGAGTAGTGGTTCCAACTCACAAAATTCTCTTAAAATAATTAAAAAGTACATACAAAATACTGTATACAGTAATAAATTAACAAAACATCAAATATAACAAAATACAGTGCTGTATGGTACTGTCTTATACAGTAGTTCTCGGTTTCCTGAAATTTCGATTAACATTACCTTCCATAAGAATATTGATGGTTGCGAACAAAGATTCGTTAACGAAATTCTTACAAAATGTTTCACATGCTTTGGCTTGCTCTCGCTGGAAGATTAGTCATCATTACAAAATCGGTTCTAGGGCTTACATTCGTTAAAATTGGAGTAAATATCAGAAGGTTGTACTATTCATTAAATATTAAAAATTTTTTTTTTTTACACTTATTTAACAATAGCAGCTCTTACTCTGAAACAGCAGTAGGGCATCACCCTCCGAGGCTCACATTGTCACTGTTCCGTCCTCAAAACTTCTTCTTCCATCAACAGTTCATTAAAGGTGTATGTATGTTTCATGTTTTTCCTACAATTTGCAACAAAGAATGCAGTGCAACCCTCGTTAATTAGGACCCCTTTAATCCGGTTCGAGTAACCGTCGAAATCTAAACTGTCTGTATTAAATTTCTGGTTCTGGATTTGTCCTGTTGCAATTGGGGTTGCAATTTCCAAATTCTGTGTCACTACTAAGGAATAACGAGTCTCTGGTGCACTGCACTCCAAGATTAAAAGCAGGGCAGCTTTCAGGCGTCCTGAAATGAAAACAGACTCTATGCCGGGCACTCAAATAAACATACAGTCGGCCCTTCACATCTTCACATCGTGGTTTAGCATTCACAGGATTATAATCTTGTAGTTGTCCGCCAGAGAATATTCTGTACATTAAATGGTAAGTACATTCCGTCGCGCCATTCAACTTTCGCCTTGACACGGGCTGAGACACACGCCCGCTCATAACCTCACACACACTGCATAGCTCTCCCTCACTCCAGTCAGTCTCGCTTCCAGCAACCACACTTGTGTTGACATCCCAGCATTGTAGTTGCAAAAATATTGCATTTCATTGAATGTATTATATCAAGCACAGTATGGAATAAGACTATCACTAATATAAGAGTATTTTGACAAAAACTACTAAAAAAAATGAGTAACATCTCTTGAACATCGGAAGGTTAGGTAAGTCTCTTGTTTTAGATCATGTATTATTTTATCTAATTTACATTGAAATACATCACGTTTCTTAAAAGTACTATTTATTTCTGAGAAATATGGAAATGTAATATTTTGCTGAAATAGCGTCGTATTACAGTGAAAGTGGCAACAGCTTCCTTTCTTTTACGCTCAAAATGTTACCATGTCGCTTTTCGAACAGTTTTCGGTTAAAAACTGTTGTATTACAATAATATTCTATCTAATTCGCAAAGATGCAACAGTTTTTTAACTGAAAACCATTAAAAATTCGGTAACATCTTTTGAAAACGGCGAGTCATTGTTTTCGTCGCGATTTTGTCCCATTCCACTGTAATACTTAAGTCATTTTCATAAAATATTTCATTTCTGTGAATGTAGTATATCCAACTTTAGTATGAATAGAAGAATATCATTGTAATATAACGGTATTTTTAACTGAAAACTATTAAAAATTGATAACATCTCTTGAACATTGGAAGGTGAGGAGAAGTCTTTTGTTTTAAGTCATGTATTTTTATCTATTTTTACATTTGAAATACATCACGTTTCCTTAAAGTACTAGCTATTTCGAATATATTCATTCAGAAGCGCCAGTTTAGGTAAAATATCGTGTGATGTAACATTTTTAATTAAGCTTGATTGGCTCGTACCCTCTAGCCCTGTTCAAGGAAGGACTGGGAGAACTGTTTGGTGCCGCGATGGCAAGGAAAATGATTTGGATGATTTTAATGAAAATATTCAATGTGGTATCGTGGTATTTATTCAAGTCAGTGAGATGAAATATTGTTGTAATGCAACAGTAGTGACGATGTGGAGAGGATAAACTCGGAGGCGGAGGATAGGCGAGAGGTGACGCCTGGCAGCGAGCAGGGGCAGTGGAGATGCCAGCCAGTATTCACAGTTGTATTAATTGTTTATAGTTATTTTTTGCATTTTTAATGTTAAACTGTGCATTACGTTTTCAACAAAACTACCATTTTATTTCTGAGAACATGGAAATGTAATATTTTTGCACCAGAAATGATGTCGATATTACAGTGGAAAAGTGTAGCTTAATGACTTTCGCTTTCTTTAGTTCAAAAAGATGTTACTGTAATAAAGCTTTGAATGGTTTTCGGTTGGCCAGGATTATAAGGCTAATAGTAGAGATAGAATATTGACCCAGCAATATGATGCAGTACAACAGTTTTTTTGCTGAAAACCATTAAGGTGCGGTAAAATATTTTGAACAACAGCGAAAAGCGAAAGTCTTTACGTCATGATTTTATCACTTCCCACTATAATATGTATGTCATTCGCAAAAAATATTACATTTCCATATTTATTTCCGAGAATATATTCATTCGGTAGTCACAGTTAGATGCAAAATAGCAGCGATGTAATATATTTAATGAAAATCGTATAAGTAGTTTTCTCTTGACAATTTAATTAACAATAATTGATGTTTCAAATTTAATAGACAAAAATTTATGTCAGTATCTATAAGTGCTGTAAATGAATACTTTGTTTTGTAATCCTGCTACCGCCCACCATGGATTTGGCTACTTTGGGCTGCAAGAGATCTGCCCCACAGCAACTGTACCGACACTCACAGCTGGTGGTGCGTTGGTGTGTCGTTTCCATTGTTTACTGGTAGCTACTGGTAAATATTTTTCAACCTAACGAAACTATTACCCGTTTAGAGGTCGACCCCCAATTTTTTGCCAAATAATTTGGTCTTAAAAACTCAAACTACACATAGGTAAATACGATAAATAAGGACATAGGGGGCCAGGGTTTTTTTAGGGGGGGGGGGCAGCAATAGTACACGGATTTTTAACATTCACGGGTATCTCTGTTACCTAACCCCTGCGAATGTTAAGGGCCGACTGTACACACAGCTACATGTTTTGTGGACTACCCACTGTACAGTATCCTTTTCATCACTTTGTAATAAACCTAGTCATGCCTATGTGTGTTTCTGATAATTACCATAACATTATATATTTATATATTAACAGTTGTACAAACACAAGGCCTCACACATGCCACTCAGACTGACAGACTTGACAAGTTTTACCAACCATAAGGACAGTTGAAGCTTTAAACATCACTCACAATGGATCTTGAATATTCCAACTGTAATCAGACATACCTAAGTTGCCTCAACAATTGCAACCCCAGTTGCAATATCAAATTCTGTGTCACTTCTAAGAAGTAATGAAGTCTCTGGTGCACTGCACTCTAAGATTAAGAGAAAGCGGATGACTCAGGCGTCCTGAAGTGAGAGAAAACAGACTCCTATGACGGGGCACTCAAATAAACATACACATAGCTGTATAATGCAATATTATGCAATATTAACCCCTAAATCGGTTAATTTGGACAATCGGCTAAAACGGACACCCTTCCCCCCTATTAGTCTGTTTTGACGAGGGTCGACTGTATATTTTTTTAGCATTAAACTGTTATTATTTTATTGTCTAATCATCACTACATATAACACCACCCATCATCACTACATATAACATCATCCATCATCACTACATATAACACCACCCATCATCACTACATATAACATCATCCATCATCACTACATATAACACCATCCATCATCACTATATATAACACCATCCATCATCACTACAGATCGGTAAAGTATTTTCCGAGATTCTTGTGCGGACACACAAACAAACACACAACACACACAAACAAACAGACATACTTCTTTGTTTTATATAGATAGATAATTGCAGTACAGGGAACTAGTTTTTGGTGCACCAATCAGCCACTTCACTCACCCACCAAGGCCTCAGTTTGTATCTCTGGTCAGTGGAGGTAACATCTTGCTTGTGGGTCTCTTGAACACAGAGTATTTTCACGTTTTTACAGTACAATTATTGGTCATTCTGAAATTTATTTAACATATTGACAATATATAGTGCAGTGCAGTGTTGATTTAAAGAAAATAATCTTGAATTACACTTAGTGAACTTAAAATTTTATGGGTGAAATGACGGCATGAAGCATGGGGTGATTTCTCTTCCACCCCCACTTCCTTCTCTTCTCCCTTCTCCTCCACCCGCACTTCTAATTCCCATCATCATCATCATCATCAACCAGGAACCTTCTACATGCACACCCCAAAGTAAGTGTACTTTACTGCATTTTTTTTTACTTTGTATGTAATTTTTGGTGAGTTGGAACCAATTACCCAAAATCCCATTGAAACAATGGTTTCGGTTAACAAAATTTTCGGTTAACGAACGACCTTCTGGAACGAATTGTGTTCGTTAACCCAGGGACCACTGTACTCTACAATAATAAATAAAAGACAATAAAATATTTTAACACTTAATTTGAGTTGTGTACGTAGAATTCCCGGCGGCTTTGTTTACATAGCGGCAGCGCAAACAGCTGATTGTAGACACAGTTGATGACGACATGCTATATTCTTTACAGAGTGTATTGGTTCTAATGCCTTCTCAGTATTTCTTAATAATTTCTAATTTCACTTGAATTGAAATTGCCTTCCGAGATTTCTTTGGACCCATGCTTGATAATTTCACCAATAAAACTTTAAGTTCACAGCAATTTATTTAACTAACTCAAGATTTTATTTATTTAAACCAACACTGCACTGTATATTATCAATATGTTAATTAAATTTCAGAATGACCAATAATTTTAATGTAAAAATTAAAAAAAATATTCAAGAGCACAACCATCTCGATGTTTACTCCACTGGCAGCAAAGGTAAACATAGAACCGATTATTGGCAGACGAGTCGATCAGCTGATGCGCGCACCAAAACGTGTTTCTCGTAAGGCTGCCGTTAATAGAACTGAAAGTCCTTACGGGAGGTAATTCATTAACTGAAAGCTCGTAAATTGAACCGCTCGTTAATGGAGGGTCCACTGTATACATATGTGGGCCGATAATTTTTTGGGGTTGTATTTTTGTGGGGGGATAATTCAGCAAGTTGAGAGCCCTTACGTGCTGAGTTAATTAGGTTTTACGGTATTTGCCCTATGGGATATACTGTAGAGGGTTACCTACACAAGTGTTCCCTTTGACCATTACCATCCACTGTCCCTTGACTCTAAAATGAACACTTAATGGTCATTTATGTTTCTTTGCCATATGTTCTAGAGAACCTACACCATATAAATATCTCAAGCTATGTACTGAAAGCGGAGGATATGCAGGAATTTCTACCTCCTGGACATTTTGTTGGGACAAGCAGAGGTGCCGGAATATCAATCCTGTAAAAATATTATAAAGGGACTAGGTCAATAGTAAAAATTTGTGGGAGAGAACCAAAGTTATCCACTCTGCAAGATGGTAGCCTCCTAGTGGAGGTCTCCTTCCCGAGGAGTGCTCGACTCCATATCCTGTCTGAGGTACCTGGTGCCCTTGTCTCCTGTACTCCACATTCCACCTTTAACCAGTGTTGAGGGGTGGTATTCTCTAAAGAGCTGCTCCGATACTCAGAGAAGAAGGTTCTAGAAGAGCTCAGAGACCAAAAGATGGTGAAAGTGGAATGGTTCTGTAAGAAAGAAAATTGCGCTCTTAACCTTACACCAATTCTGTTATTGACACTTGACTGCTTCAAGGTTGCCTGGATCTCCCTTCAGGTGAAACCATACGTCCCAAAGTCTCGGCGATGTTTCCGTTGTCAAATGTATGGCCATGTCCGCCACACTTGTCGTAAGTTAGAGCCGAGTGTTCCTGCAATATGTGTTAGCTGTGGTAAGGCCCATAAAGGTCAGAAATGTCCAGGCCACCTCCATGGATCCTCGATCTGGGAAGTCATCTCCAGGGGTTAACTTTGGTGTGGGTCCACCGAATGGGTCTACAGCTGGGTCATCTGTGGCCACAAAGCCACAGACACATCTTTGAACTCTGGGGCAGGACAGACATGCCCAGCCCCACACAAGCCGCTGCCGCCCCCACACACACACACACACCCATTCCCCAAATATGTAACTGTATATTTTTTAACCTTCTGGCTGCCAAGCTCTTTCAATAAACCATTAATTATTATTATTATTACACCACAGGGGGACTGTAAGAGGCGCACGTCATGGTACACTTTCAGGGTATCCTCCAGGCTCCAACACCCAAATTAAGCCTAAGCCTAAATGCATGTTAGGGGCCACACACTCACCTGCCCCTACTTAGATCTCTAATAATCATGGCTACCATAGTTCAATGGAATTGTTGAGGCTTACAAGTCAACTGGGAAGAGTTCCAGTTGTTCCTGGACAAATTCTCCCATTTATGCATTTGTCTCCAGGAGACAATGTTAGGTGCCTATGATCATCCCCCTCCCAGAGGATATTTGGTTTTTCATTCTCCTCAAAATCCAGAAGAGACACATTATGGGACCACAGCCATCCTTGTCTCAGACAAGTGTGGTGTACCATATAGCCATCACTTCCCCATTGCAGGCAACAGCTTGCAAGATTCATCTCCAACGTACCTATACCATATGCTCTGTTTGCCTCCCACCCAATACACCAATTACCTGGGAGGATTTGGTTTCTTTAATTCAACTTCCTTCTCCTTATCTTATCCTCTGTGATTTTAATGGGTGGCATACCCTCTGTTGTGATACAATAGTTAATTAAAGAAGTGGCTTGATAGCTTTGATCATAGAAGAAATGGACCTGGGTATATTAAATACTGGTGATATCACCCACTACCATGTCCAGACCAACATGGCTACAGCCATTGTGCTCAGCAGACTCTCTACTAGACTTTGACTGGAGAGTAATAGATGACCTCAGAGGAAGTGACCACTACCCTATCCTACTTTCCTCCCTGGAAGTCCTCCTGACACCACAAGTTCCCCGTTGGCGGTTAGACAAGGCGGACTGGGACTTGTTCAAGGAACTAGTGAAGGTAGATAGGAACTTTGAAGAATTACCCTCTGTAGATGATGCAGTTGAATACTTAGCCAGTCTCCTCCAGTGGGCTGGTCACTGCCCCATTACTCATACCTCGCCGACCTGTTGCTTGGTGGTCGAAGCAGTGCAGGCAGGCAGTTGTTGAGCGGCTCAGAGCTTATGGTCACTACCTGCATCATAGGACAGAATTTTATTATGTGGAATACAGACGGGCCGGGGGCCCAGACTCGTTGAGTTATAAAGAATGCTCATCACCAGTCCTTATCTTCTTGTGTCTCCTCTCTAAACGAAAAGACTCCCTTGTCTCAGGTATGGAAATGTGTGCAAAAAAATAGCAGGCAAGTTTTCATCTATTCCTCCCCCAGTTCTCAGGGCTAATGATGGCAGCTCATTTGCTGCCCCTCAAGAAGTTGCTGAGCAGCTCGATTCTCAGAGCTCAAGTGGGTGAGTAGAGTAGAGTAGAGGAGTCATGGGCCCTGGATTTTGGAGTGGGACATGGTAAGACATACAACATATGTTCTCAATGAAAGAAATGAGAACCTCCCTCTCACTCACCTTGAAGTTGAGGCACAGACCTTTCTATTGAAGCTATATAACAGGATCTGGCAAGCTTTCTGGCCTCATGGGGGAGAGGCTACTGTCCTGCCTTTCAAGAAGACTGGAAAAGAGGGTCTTCACGTGTTAGAATATTGCCCCATAGCTCTGAATTCCTGTATATTATATACTACCTGGAGAAGAGTGTCCTTTCACCATATCAGTCTGGCTTCCGGAAGATGCATTTCACAACAGATGCTCTTGTTCGTCTTGAGTCCTCGGTCTGTGAGGGTTTTGCTCTTCGCCAGCATCTCGTCTGCGTTTTCTTCGACTTAGAGTAAGCATATGACACAGCTTGGAGATTTGGCATCTTTAAGGAGCTTCACAATTTGGGATTGCGGGGAAATTTACCATCAATAATAGATCAGTTTTTGTGACATCACACTTTTAGGGTCTGCATAGCCACAGAAATACCAGCACTACATATTCAGGAGGACAGGGTTCTTCAGGGCAGTGTCTTGAGTGTGACCTTATTTTCTTTTGCAATAAATGGGGTAGCAGCATTGGTTCCAGGTTGTGTATCAGTTTCATTGTATGTAGACGACTTGGCCATTTGGTATGCAGCTTCCCACATGTCAGTGGTTGAATCTCACATGCAACTTGCACTTGACAAGGTTTCACGTTGGACCACAGAGCATGGTTTCAGATTTTCTCCCTTGAAGACTGTTGCCAGGCATTTTTGCCACCTTCGAGGTGTTCACCCAGATCCTGATCTACAGCTCTATGGTCATCGTGTGCGATGTGTGACAGAGACCCATTTCCTGGGCATTATCTTCGACAACCGGTTTGCATGGCAGCCACATATCCATTACCTCAAAGTCTTGCCAGCGTGCTCTCAAGTTATTGAAATTCTTTGGCACATGTCATGGGGTGCTGATTGAGGAACTCTGCTACACCTTTACCACATGCTAGTTAGACCCAAACTGGATTGTGGGTGTGAGGTATACTCCTCATCCACTGAAGCTAGACTCGATACACTGAACTCTATTCATCATGCTGGGGTGCACCTGGCGACTGGTGCCTTCAGGTTTTCACCAATCCCAAGTATATTAGTTGATGCTGATGAACCACCCGTTGATCTTCGACGACAGTGTCTTCAGGATCAGTTTTAGTTTCGCCTCCACCGCCTTCCGCAGTCTGTAACCAACACTTGTGTAGTTGACGAGACTATGTCCCCAGACTACACTCAGCATCCAAGCCTCCCACGACCTTGCAGCTTCAGGGTAAGGGAGGTTGCGAGTATTCTTTGCATTCTTCCTGTTCAGATATGCCCCATGTGGTTCCCTAGTGCCACTCCGTGGATTCTCCCTGAAGTTCAAGCTTGTCAATGTGTAATTCATTCTTTTTTTTTAGAGCATGCCTTCTCTCACAGAGAGACTCCCTGTTTACACCGATGGCTGTAAGTCAGATGCAGTGGTGGCATCTGTTTTTATGGTACAGCTTTCAAGTATTTTACTTGCCCTCAAGTTTATTTTTATCCAACCTCATAGCGATTTTAAAATTTTTAGTGATTCTTGTAGTGTTCTCCAGGTCTTCGCTAGTGTCTCATTGCCCCATCCCTTAGCTTCAGATATTTTTCAGTGGCTGTTTCTCATCCAACGTCAGGGCCGGAAAGTCAGTTTTTGCTGGGTTCCAGCCCATGTAGGGGAGAAGGTGAATGAGCGTGCTGATGCTGTGGCGAAGGCAGCTGCTTCTCACCCTGTGGCCCATCATTCCCCTCTACCTGCCTCTGATATGAAGCCAGTAATACGAGCTGCCATCTGCTCGAGTTGGTAAAGCAGATGGGATGCTGCCATAGCAAACAAGCTCCGCGACATCCATCTTGCATTGGGAGCCTGGGGATATCAAGGACTGTCGTGCCGCTTGGAGACTACTTTGGCCTGCCTCTGCATTGACCACACATGGCTGACTCATGGTTTCTTAATGGAGAGGGCATACCCTCCCCATTGTGATAACTGCCTGGTCCCATTGACTGTTCAACACCTCCTGGTAGAATGCCCCAGTTTCAGAGATCTTCATAGTAAACACCTCTCTCAATGCTGGGGGGAGATGGGTCTTACCCTCTCTCTTTGGTGCTGAGGGGTTGAGTAGTGTGGGAGGGGATGTCCTTTCCTTCATCGAGGAAGCAGCCTTCTACACAAGCTTTGAGTTTTATCTATTAATTTTAAGTGGGTTTTTTGTGAAAGTTCTGTGTTATTTTTTACTTATGTTTTTTAACTTTGCATTATTTGATTTTAGTCTTTTAAGCTTTTATTTTAATTCGGCTACATTTGACCTAAGCTGTTGATTCGCCAGGGATGTAATCAATCAATCCTACCTTAATCTGGGTGTTGGGACACATTTTGTTATTGTGCTTGTATTATTTAATAAATACCTATAATATGAACCACTGCTCTGTATCATCATTATTATTAATTAGTGGTACAGTATATGAGAGAGCAGTGGTGGGGCATAGCAGTGCAGCGCAGGTGTATCCTGCTGCCTGGAGCTGATAGGGATGTTGTACAGCTCTCCTTCTGATAACGGAAATACATCCCTTCACGAGTGAAAGAATGACAGGTGATGATGGAGGTGGTTGTGATAATGGAGGTAATGGTGGTGATAGAGGTGGTGGTGAAGGAGCTGGTGATATAGGTTGTGATTGAGATGGTGGTGGTGATGATACAGGTGGTGGTGATGATGGAGATGGTGGTGGTGATGATTAAGATTATAGTGGTGATAGAGGTGGTGATGATTAAGATTATAGTGGTGATAGAGGTGGTGATGGAAATGGTGATAAAGGTGGTGGCGGTGGTGATATAGGTGGTGGTGGTGGTGATGATGGGAGTGGTTGTAATGACTGCTTTTGGCACTATTGCAACGAGTCCCTCTGACACCATTGTAATGAATACCATTGGCACCATTATGAAGTGAGAGTTATAGTAGGGGGATTGCAAAGTGAGGAAAGTTGGTAGCATGGCCCAGTGCTTAGTTAACTGTTTATATGTTCTTAGTGGGAACCATTAAACAATAATTATAAGTACAGCTGTTTATTAGTTAATTAAATGACATGGACACAGTACTAGATCATTATATTGACATTACTAGATAATGACTCCCGGACACATGAAATGGATACTCTTTCACCATATGTAACTCACCCTATGAATCGCTCTGACAATGACTCACTTGTGACCTGAGGGAGGCCCAGCAGCTGAGGACTCTTAACTGCAGGGCCTGGTACTGCGGGGGAGAGTGGTCCTCCCCGGGACCTACAGTCCTGAAAACGTATCCATCCAACACTATGATCGCTTTCTTCCTTATCCACACAAGTATCGTTGACGTGGACTTTTTGTCTACAGATATAATGTTGTCTCTGCTCGCATTAAGTTAGGACACAAACCTATCTGGCCTGTATCTGAGGTGGGGGATGACGTGCACTTCTCATCCTGTAAACTCTGCAACTTTCCCAACACTACTGTATTGCCTTGACTGTCCCACTGTGAGGGACCTCCTACTACAGGGAGAGTCACTAACTACAGTACTATGTCACCACCTACTTATTCGTAATAATTTTAATTTAATTTTTGTATGCTACCGACACTTTGGTGAGTGCTAACTCCCATTGTTGTTAAATCATATCAATATTGTCTCTGTATCACAAGTCACAGCATGTCCTGCAAGACACAAGTATCAATGTATTAGTGTCTGACCGCATGGTCTTGTGACTAGGCTTGTCGCCCCTTGGGGTGTAATAGATTAATTAAATAATAAATGAGAAGCTCAGCATAACTAAACAGATGCTCACAAGCAGCAGATGCAGGTAGTGGGGTGTTAAGCTTCAGAGATAAGTCGCATAATGTCGAGAAAGACCTCAGTAGCTCCATTCCATACCTTGGGCATGCCAAGTAGCTCTCAAGCTCCTTCAGTTGAGGAGTTTGTGGATGATTGTTGCCTCCATAGTGACTGAGTCTGATTAAGACTCACCATGAATTATCCCTCTAATTGAGGTGTGGCTGTGGTGACATCACTTTTCAATTCTAATTGACTAGTAGCTGAAATTTTCGCACCATGTACATCCAAAGAGCAACTGACGTCAAATGAGAAGACCAATCCCCTGAAGGAAATATGGGAGAAAAGAGAGGGGATTTGATGGGTGGGGGGAAGGGGTGAAAAGAGGGTAGGCTAGGTAAGGTGGGTGGTCAAGGTGCTAATGGACACAAGAAGATCAAAGGGAAAGCCCACTATCATGGCCACTGCCACCTGACTTTACCTCACCTCACGAGACTTCTAGGTATGTGACCGCATGGTGTCTCCCCACACCCACAGTGTACCCTTCATGGCTCCACCCACAGAACTATTACTATGGTTAATAAATAATTCATTAATTAAAAAATACAGATAGACCCCGACTTACGACGGGGTTAGGGACCCAAATCCAGGTCGTAAGTCCGACATGGTCGTAAGTCCGACATATATAAATTTTTTTTTTTTTTTTAAATAAAAAATCTACAATGAAATACAGTACAGTAAAAGTAATAAATAATGAGGAATGGATACAGTACAGTGAAAGTAATAAATAATGAGGAATGGATACAGTGTGACTGAGCACTTACCTTTAATGTAGTCAGCTGAATGAACATGGGGCCCCCATAATTTTCTAATTATACATGGAGACTACATTAACTGGAAACGTTTCGGTATAGAAAATGCGTGTCATTTGAAGAGAGAGAGAAAAAAAAAAAATAAACAAATACAGTATTACCCCGCCTAACGCGGTTTCACTTAACGCGTTTTATCATATACGCGGTGCCTCGCCAGAGCTGAACTTTCACTTAACACGGATTTTTTCCACATATACGCGGTGAGTGTCCGGCTCGAGACGCTATTTTTAGATTTGCCCCCACCCTGCCTGACTGCCTGTTTTAGCTCATAAAATTCATACAAATTACCCGGCCAGAATATAATTTACATTGCTGGAATTCTTATAATTTGGTGATCATTTTGAATATAAACATCATATTTTTGCATTAGACATACAAATTTTAGATAAAAATTTTTCTCAAATTAACTATGTTATCTTTTGTGCAAAATATATGACATTTATATTCAAAATATTCCTGGTCTTACAAGGAATCCAGCAATGTCAATTATATTATCCTAACTTTAGTTTGAGGTATTATTTATTAAAATTTAGTGGTTATCCCACACATCTCCTTGGGACGGTTGGTGGGGGGTGGGGGGGAGGGAGGGACCGACCGACCATCTGTTACCCTGTGAAGAATTATTTTTTTTTTTATTAACTGAAGATATTTGTTTTAGCTCATAAAATTCATACAAATTATCCGGTCTGAATATAATTTACATTGCTGGAATTCTTATAATTTGATGATCATTTTGAATATAAACATCATATTTTTGCATTAGACATACAAATTTTAGATAAAAAATTTTCTCAAATTAACTATGTTATCTTTTGTGCAAAATATATGACATTTATATTCAAAATATTCCTGGTCTTACAAGGAATCCAGCAATGTCAATTATATTATCCTAACTTTAATCTGAGGTATTATTTAATACTAAATGTTAAAAACCCTGGAAGGGAGGATTGGTGGGGGGTGGGGGGGAGGGTTGGGACTGACCGCGCGGTTGGAAGAGGGGGGGAGGCAAGGTGGGGTACTTTGATTGACAGATAGTGTTGTGAAGATTATTATTTTTTTTATTAACTGAAGATATTTGTTTTAGCTCATAAAATTCATACAAATTACCCGGTCAGAATATAATTTACATTGCTGGAATTCTTATAATTTGGTGATCATTTTGAATATAAACATCATATATTTTTCATTAAACATACAAATTTTAGATAAAAATTTTTCTCTAGGTAACTATGTTATCTTTTGTGCAAAATATATGACATTTATATTCAAAATATTCCTGGTCTTACAAGGAATCCAGCAATGTCAATTGTATTATCCTAACTTTAGTTTGAGGTATTATTTATTAAAATTTAGTGGTTTTCCCCCAAAAATTTCTCTGAGAGGGAAGAGCCAGCGAGTGTAGTGTGAGAGAGGGAGGGAGTTGAGTCCATTATTTGAATGGACATTAACTTGGCGACTGTATTTCTCTTAAGTATTAATTGTGTGCATGTACCATCATAAAATTAAGATGTTATTTTTACTACAACATAGGTATGTGCCTTCAAAAAGTGGAGTTTGGGGGTCAGGCCGGTTTCTATTGGAATTAATCCCATATGTTCTGTTGTTCACTTAACGCGGATTTCACTTAACGCGGGACCCTCTGGGTTCAATTGACCGCGTTAAGTGGGGTACAACTGTAATAAAAAATCTGCGGCGGTCGTAAGTCCCGATGGTCGTAAGTCGGGGTCTGTCTGTATATTAGTTTGCCACAGACATTAAAACTTTTTGTTTGGGTCATGTAATGATTCACGATTTTTGTTTTTCAATTGTATTGAAGTAAAAGTATTAGAAAACCATACTTAAGTAAAAGTTCTAAAAAATTGGAGTACTTTTTAAAAAGTAAATACCCAAAAATGTTACTCAAGCAAACTTAAGTAATTACTTTACAAATCTGTCCATCCACTACCTGCACCCTACAGTACTTTTAGCAAACACAAAACCATTCAGATTTAGTAGACACTTCTACTACTGTACTGGTGTATAGTACACTACAGGGAGGATTCTGTTTTAATCTGAAAATAATTTTATATCAACGGTATTGTTTATCAGTATTTAATAATTATTTTAAACACTTCCATAGGTTTGGGTTTGTTGATGCTCTTGAAAAAGCAGCAACCAGAGAAATACAAGCGTCTGTATGAACGTCTTGTGACTCCTTCAAAGTTTGGGGGTCCGTGTCCCCCTCCATCCTTCCCGGGGTCTCAGGAGTTCTTCAGAGACTTTATAACTACTGCATCAAGCTATGTGTTTAACCAGCATCTGAAGGATGTCTTAATAAGCCATATACAGATGCTTAATGATCAAGAATTTGTGATCTTAGAACCAGAGGAAACAGGTAAGTTGGTGACACTTCAGTATTTTGAGGTACAGCATGCCCTTCAAATTCGAAGGGGTTAGTTTCTCTAAATGTCCGCGAATCGCCAAATCCGCTAATAACATTTGCTTACAGGGGGATTAAATTTTTACTTGTGTACAAAGAGATGTATACAAGTGCTCCCCGACTTACAACGGGGTTAGGGACCCAAATCCAGGTCGTAAGTCCGACTGGTCGTAAGTCAAACATAGATAAAAAAAATAAATAAAAAAAAATTCAAAATTCAAAATTTAAAAAATAAAAAATAAATAAAAAATCTACAAAGAAATACAGTACACTAAAAGTAATAAATAATGAGGAATGGATACAGTGTGATTGAGCACTTACCTTAAATGTAGTCAGCTGAATGCACACAGGGCCCCCATAATTTTCAATTTACGGTATACATGGAGACTATGTTAATTGGATGAAGCAGAAGAGGAGACAGGGCTGGGTGGGTCATCAATGTTGGTTTCTTCAGACAGGTTTATGTGCTATGGAAACTTGCTGGTTGAAGGTATTGGATCATCTTGAGGGAGTGAAGAGGCAGCACTGGTGGGGCTTCTTGAAATAGATATCCAATTTAGACTGCACAGTTTGCTTTTTCTTTTCATTATAAATCTCCCTGTAGCAAGCAAGTGCATCTTGGACCATTCTGTCAACTTTGGCATAACGCTCATAATTTTGATCCATGCCATCAAACATTTGCATTCCTTTATTAATTGTAGCAAATGTCTCTGCCATATGTTTCACTGAAAATTTTTTGGGGGTTGCAGGTTCTTCTACATTTTGTCTCTCTTCTTCCTCTGCAATTTTCTGTGCATCTAGTTCAATAAGATCCTCGTTACTGAGCTCTTCTGCTACACTTTCAACCAACTGTCCAACATCTTCATTATCAATTTCTATCTCCAGCTGTTTACCTAACTCCACTATCTTGTTACTAATATCCAAAATAACTTAATTTTAATTAAATCCATTGAAACTGTTCCCATATCTTTTCAGGATTTTCTTCCATATTCCATTCATGCAATGTTTTGTAACCTGATCCCATGCTGCACTAATGTTCTTTATACATGACAAAACGTTGTACTCCTTCCAAAACTCTCTGAGCGTTTTCTCACCTTCAGAAGCAGCGACAGCCTGAGCGAAGGTCGTGCGTAAATAATACGCTTTAAAGGCAGCAATAGCACCTTGATCCATGGGTTGGATGATAGAGGTAGTGTTAGGTGGAATGTAGACTACCTTAACATCAGGGTGCATGTCGTCCAGGTGTGGTGGGTGTCCCAGAGCATTATCCAAAATCAGCAAAATCTTGAATGGAATCCGTTGTTGCAGACAATACTCCTTGGCTCGTGGAATAAAACAAGTCATGAACCAATCCTCAAACAGTACTAGGGTCATCCAGGCTCTCTTATTACTGCGATAAAACACTGGCAGTGTGTGCTTGCTGACATGTTTAAATGCCCTGGGGTTCGCTAAATGATAGATCATGAAGGGCTTTAGCTTGAAACCAGCAGCATTCCCCCCCCCAACAGAAGTGTAATTCTGTCCTTGAATGCCTTGAATCCTGGCATTGTTTTCGCCTCTTTGTGGATGTATGTCCGCTCAGGCATGCGCTTCCACAATAATCCAGTCTCATCCACATTGAATATGTGCTCGGCAAATAATTCCCTTCCACAATCACTTCATCTAACTCCTCCTTAAAAGCTTCGGCAGCACCAACATCGGCACTAGCTGCCTCTCCACTCGCCTTAACATTGTGTAGACTGTAGCATTTTTTAAATCTATCAAACCACCCATGACTTCCTGTAAAGGTTTGATCACATTCATCTCCTGCCTGCTCCTTCAGGCTTTGGAACAGGCTTCTTGCTTTAGCCTGTATGGTTAGAAGGCTTAAGGGTACACGCTTCTGTATCTGGTCTTCTATCCATATCACCAATAAATAATTTTTCCATATCATGAATAGGACCTTGTCTTTTCTTTGATATTATAGTTCCCTTTATAGGTGTTGTTCCTTTCACTACTTCACGAATACGTTCCTTGTCCTTCAGAATAGTGGATATAGTCGAGTGTGAGAAACCTAGGTCGTGTGAGATTGTTACTACAGTTTTTCCATTCTCATGCTGTGTTATTACCTTCATTTTCATCTCAAAAGTAATTGCCTGTCTCCTTTTCTTTGGAGCACCACCAGCACTCTCACTCTTATGCTTTCCAGTCATCATAAAGTTAATTAAATACGATAATAACGAAAGTTCACAGCACGATCAGTATACGATACGATAGCCAAACACCAACTAAGCGCTCGACTGAGTGAGTGTACCCACGATGCGACCCAAGCCGCGCCACGCTCTCGCCCAGGACGGAAACGTTTCGGTATAGAAAATGTGCGCGTCATTTGAAAATATTTTTGGTCATGACTGCCGCGGTCGTATGTCCCGATGGACGTAAGGTCAGAGCAGGTCGTAAGTACCAATGGACGTAAGTCCAAGCAGTCGTAAGTCGGGGACTACCTGTATTCCCTTTATGTGTTTGCCCTAAGGACAATTATTTCTTTTACCTGTACGTATTGTATATACGTGTGTGTGTGTAGATACACACACACAAAACACATGCAAGTAAATAATAATGGGAAAATACTCTCATAAATAATCAGAAAAAAATTTATATTAAAAATGTTTAGTGTACCCTCAAGTCTACTCTGTGCTTTGTTATTAATGAAGCACAGAGTAGACTTGAGGGAAGATGCAACATTTTTAATATACAGTACATTTGTTTTTGATTATTTGTGAGAGGATTTTCCCATTACAGCTCCTCCCTGACTTACGGCGGGATTAGGGACCCAAATCCAGGTCGTAAGTCAAAATGGTTGTAAGTCGAAAATGCTTAAATAATACAAAGAAAATCTAAAATGGGTGTCTCTTTTTCTTCTCAGCACCACAAAACTCTCACTTTTAAGCTTGCCAGCCATTTTAAAGTGAATTACAAACAAAAATTTTGTCTGTGTACTGACGTTGGGAATCGAAAATACATAATTTGACAAAATTTTGGTACCACTGAGGCAGGTCGTAAGTGCGGTTGGTTGTAAGTCGAGTAGGTCGTAAGTCGGGGAGGAACTATAATTTAATTGTATGTGTTTTTGTGTTGTGTCTACTCACACACACACACATATATATACAATACAGGCAAAGGAATTTACTGTCTCTAGAATGAATGTCTCCCTATCCCGGCCGCAAAAATCCCAGCAACTTTAAAACTACCCACAGACATTCTTGGGTACATCCAGGGTGCCATCCGTGAATAATAAAGGACCGCGAAATAAAAATCCGCTAATTATCCGGGTGTACTGTACTGTACAATTGCTCCAAAAGATATCTTACACGATTTTTTTCTGCCAATAATACGCAACGGACAAAGCATTTTGAGAACCCTACTGGACGTACTTAGCAGAGCTATTTAACATAGCCTCCGTCCTCATTTAACACTCATAGATACAGTGATTAAGTTACGGTGATAATCCTTTTTGAAAGTGTACATAGAAACCTTTTATAATAAATACAACCAAAAGGAAGATATTAGATTTCACGACAGAAAATCCAATAAATTTTGATCTATATTTTAGTACGTCTAAAATATAAAGTAACATGCTTCACAAGTGGTTGTTACAAGTGGTGACAACCCAGAAAGGTTGTCACATATATGACAGTTTCACAAGTAACTGTTATATTCACGGTAACAGTCACTTCAACAGATACACAGTTGGTAAAGGCAGAGATATTATGTTCTCCCCATGACTGTGTCTTACTGTTACGTTGTTACTAAAAGGAGCAAACCGTTACAAGATTATTATCCTTCCTGGGGGGAAAAAAAGTCCGCATTTTCTACATCTATGGTTTGAAAAATTATTTAGATACAAACGAAAAAAAAAACCTTGTCCATCCATTTACTGTAAATTGATATAAATTATAAGTAAAATAATTAAAATATCAATAGATGAAAAGGTGAAAAATAAATACTGGAAATTATATACATCAGTACAGGTTATACCTCTCTAGTCCGGCATTCTGTGGTCTGGAAACTCCCGTGGTCCGGCACGATTTTAGTTTTCCCAATAGGTAGATACTGTAGGCAATTATTTTTTTTTTATCTGAATTATTATTATTATTATTACTATTATTATTATTATTATTATTATTATTATTATTATTATTATTATTATTATTATTATTATTATTATTATTATTACAGGAGTATTACATTTTTGCCTATCAGGCTCGAATGTGGGTCAGTGACCTGTGCCCGGGTGGGCTAATCCCCGTAAAAAAAACAACAACAAAGGCGCCGGAAATTAGGGTTTGTTTACATCCGGCAGTTCGGCTCTCTCTCTGTTTGTCTATACAGAGTACAACATTTAATCCTTCAATATGTCTTCAAAGAAACCACGAAGCAGTGATAGTGGTGCTAATGCTTCCAAGCGTAAGCACAAGTCAATATCTATCCAGGAAAAGGTTGAACTATTGCAGAAATTAGATAAAGGTGCTTCAGTACGCATGTTGGGTCATCCACGTTCTATGACATAAAGAAGCAGAAAGACAAGATATTTAAGTTTTTTGCAGACAGTGAGACCAAGAAAGTTATGATAACTCGTAAGACATTGAAAGAAGGCAAAAGTAGTGAGTTAGACAGTACTTTATTACAGTGGTTTAAGCTTTGGCGTAATGATGGAGTAAGCATTTCAGGCGAGATGATTGTGGCGTAAGCAAAGATCTTTCATGAACAACTAAACCTTCAGCATGCCTGTGATTATTCGCAAGGATGGTTACACAAGTTTAAAAATAGGCATGGTATTTCTTTACATTATGTGTGTGGTGAAAAGCGAGGTGTAGACAGTGAAGCAGCTGCCAAGTATGTGGACAAATTCGCACAGTTTGTGGCAAAGGAGAAGTTATCCCCAGAACAAGTGTATAACGCTGATGAGACTGCTCTATATTGGCGTTGTATGCCTAGAAAAACGCTAGCTACAGAGAGTGAGGAGGCACCAACAGGTGGTAAGGACTCGAAGGATAGGGTTACGGTCCTTGGTTGTAGCAACGCAGCAGGCACTCACCGGTGTAAGCTAATGGTAATTGGGAAAAGTGTCAACCCACGGGCATTTAAAGGTGTGAAAATTTTTCCAGTTATCTACCGTGGTAACAAGAAGGGGTGGATAACTACAAAACTATGCCTAGAGTGGTTTGAAAGGTATTTTGTGCATGAGGCTAGAGCACACTGCACCTCAGTAGGCCTAGATCCAAAGTGTAAAATAGTGTTGATTCTGGACAATTGTTCTGCCCACCCTAAGGCTGAACTTTTAGTGAAAGACAATGTGGTTAGACTATTTTTACCTCCAAATTGTACATCTCTGATTCAGCCTTGTGATCAGGGCATATTACGTTCACTTAAGTGTAAGTATAGAGGCGTTTTCATGCGCCATTTGCTCGCTGCAGTGAATAATGGGAAGCATGTTTCAGCATTCATGAAAGAGGTTAACCTAAAGGATGTTATTTGGACACTTGCCTATGCCTGGGATAAGGTGACTCCATCAACTTTGAAGAATGGATGGCATAATCTGTGGCCAGCCTTAATGTTTGAGGAGAGTGCAGATGTGGACCAAGACTTTGCTGGATTTCACGTGTCAAAAGAAAAGCAAGTTATTCGTGAGTTGCTTGAGTATGCTAATACAATGACAAACCCTGTGTGTGTTGAAGTGGCCAATAAACTGAGTGAAGAGCAGCTGGAAGAGTGGATGGATGTTGACAAAGATGCCCCTATTGTGTATCAACTCTCTGATGAAGAGATTGTGGAGATGGTTAAGAAAAGAGAGGAGGAAGATGACGAAGCAAGCGACGAGGAGGAAGAGGATATCAAAGAAAGAATTTCTATTGACAGGTGCATCCAGCTGTGCACAGAATTAATCACGGGACTAGAACAAAAGAGTTTTATTACGGAGCAAGAAATCATGGCTGTCTATTTGATTCAATGTAAATTGAATAAAGAGAAACCTAAGTACATGAAGCAAGCAACTTTGCAAGAGTGGTTCAAGAAGATAGCCAACAAAAACAGTGAAGAGCACTCTAGCATAGCAAATCCACTTGCCAGCACTTCCTCTGCCCCCGATGTACCTGATGTCACCACAGCCACGACCTCTGACACCACAGCCAACATCCCTGATGTAACTCAAATGTAATTTGAGTCACAGTACTGTACCATCACTTCACTTTGGAAGCAGAATTTTGGTAGCATTAAAGGTTAATGAAATAGTACCATGTATTCTTACTTATTTATTTCCTATCTTATGTTTTTATGCTTTATGTAGGGTGTTTCGAGGGTGAATTTTGCCTTATTTACCTTACTTTTTTGGCGGATTACTACCTCTAATAAAGCAACATCCTAATTAACCAATGAAAATAACACAGATAAAGCAGTAAATAAGTGTTGCTTTCATATTCTTATGTAGAGTAATGACGATATGTTTTTCACGTGCGCAATTACATACTCGCAGTCTCATTGTTTTTCTTTAACATTAATGGTTTGCTACTTTTATTGTTCTATTTATTAACATTAAATAACATTACTTAAAACAACCATATTAATTTTTTACATTAATTTTACTACAGCTACAACCAGGGTCATATTTTATGGTTTTATATGTAGAACCACTCAGTTACTGGTTTTGTAATCAACGAAAACAATGCTGTGTCATTTCCTCGTGTGTTTTAATATTCTACGTATTATTAATGAATTGTATTGCTCATTTTGCACACATAAACATTAATTCAATAAAAAAGACATTCAGTAATGAACAATAATGAATCTTTTGTACATTAGAGAAATGACGCTGTTTACACGATTATGCATGTCGTCTGCATGTTGGCGGGCTGTTCAAACCCGTCGAAATTCAAGTTTCCGCCGACAAAATTTTTATTTATTTTTTTGTGTGTTCCAATAAAATACGTTGAATTAAAAACTCGCGAAATTTGAGAAGCTACTATACGACATTTAGCCCTTCAATATGTCTTCAAAGAGACCATGATGCAGAGAAAGTGGTGCTAGTGCTTCCAAGCATAAGCACAAGTCACTATCTATCCAGGAAAAGGGTGAATTTCCATGGTCCGGCACCGGTAAGGTCCCGAGGTGGCCGGACTAGAGAGGTACAACCTGTATATATTAAAATAAGTAAGACACCTATAAAATAAAAATAACCTACAGTACAGTGATCCCTTGGTTAACGAGCGCCTCGGTTAACAAAATTTCGGTTAACGAATTACCTTCCATAAGGTTCTTCATTTCGGTTAACGAGCAATCCCTCGATTAACGAATTCCTTACGAGCACCCCTCAACATGTTTTTGCTTGCTCACTAGCTGTCGTATTAGCCCGCCAATACAGTAATCGGTTCTAGGGCTTAAATTCCTTACCATTTTAGTAAATATCAAGATGGTTGTACTATTCAATCATTTTAAAAGTTTTATATTAAATTTTTTAGTCATTTTAACAATTATTGAACATAATTGCAGTACAGGAAACTAGTTTTATGCGCGCCAAACAGCCACTCAACACACCAAGCTTGGCGTCAGTTTGTTTACAGGTTCAGAGGAAGGAACATCTTGTTTGAGACTTCAACATAAATGCTTTTTTTCTGTGTTTCCAGTCAAATTACTAGTCATTTTGAAATATATTTTACATATTGATAATATATAGCGCAGTGCAGTGTTGATTTAAAGAAAATAATCTTGAATTACACCAAGTGAATTAAAATTTTATGGGTGAAATAACGGCATGGGGTGACTTCTCCTTTTCCCCAATGCCTTCTCTTCTCCCTTCTCCTCCACCCCCATTCTAATTCCCATCATCATCATCATCAACCAGGAGCCTTCTACATGCACACCTCAAAGTAAGTGTACTTTATTGCATTTATTTTTCGTTTGTATGTAATTTTCGGTGAGCTGGAAACAATTACCCAAAAACCCATTGAAACAAGGGTTTCAGTTAACGAATTTTGCCTGTTAACTAGCAATCTTCTGGAACCAATTGTGCTCGTTAACCGAGAGACCACTGTATCATGATGGCTAATGTGTGATGGTATGCTGTAGAATATATATTTGGTTTTATAAATATAGTATAAGTCTGTAAAAAAAGCAATTCCTTGTAGGCTTGACATGAAGAATCCTTTCAGGAAAATAGAAAATTTCTTGAATGTGAAATTGTTGCTGTAATCCAGTAGACTTGCGTGTGTCACTCACAGGAGACAGACAGCTGATACGAAGGTCCCGGTGACTGGGTCAATGGCCACGAAAATCCTGAGTACAGCAAACTGCTGCTCCCTGCCAGTGAACTCAAGGACTCTTGGGTACACTAGTGCATCCACCACGCCATGCTTCAGAATGATGACACCAATCTCTACAACCTTGGTAGTCGGGGATGCACTTGTCATCACTAAGGGGGGTTGCTGGTAACTGGGAGTTCTCACGCCATACGAAAGAATTTTGTTGACAGGATGTAGATTGACCAGTAGTCACAACAACTGTAACAGTGAACGATTCATTTGCAGAACTAATGTTCACTTCAGCTTACAGGAGTGTTGCCATAATAACTGCAATTATCAGTAATTCAGTAATGGTTATTGGTTACAAAAATTTTTTGTACATCTTCTTGGATAACAAAAAGAGTAACACTCAACAGAAAACTTCTCACGACGGTATACAGTATATCCACGTGCACTTAGAAAAAATAAATAAACTTCAGGAACAAAAAAAAATTTATTTTCTATAAAAAATATTGACACTGATCTCAGATATGGATCCGGTCCTTTTCGCTGCCACTTATGAAACTTTAAATTTTTCTGTTACATCACAGTATGAGTAACAAGAGAACAGATTATCTCAACTGTTACTCAACTCCAGTGTGACGAATAACTTCTGTGTTCTGGCCCTTTAACCGTTGATTCCTTCTGGGTTAATGAACCTGGAACATGTATATTATATAGGGTTTTAGTAGCCAAACCTAATTGTCTGTTATCTATTTATTGAGGAATTATCTCAGATACAGTTCCAAGTGTATATCACCGTAACTTAATCACTGTAGTTATGAGTGTTAAGATGGAGACGGAGGCTCTGTTAAAGAGCTCTTCTAAATACGTCCGGTTGGTGTGAGGTGTTGAGTGACAATCTGCAGGCAACCGGCTTTTAAATGCTGACCTCAACAGTCTTAGGGCCGCGCCTCAAGGAACTTACCCATCACATGATGTGACCATGTCACCTCATAGCCAGTGGAAAGTTACGGGGGGTGATATGATTATATAAACCCAATGTATTGCCCTGACATTTATACAGTGATCCCTCGATTAATGAACACAATTCGTTCCACAAAGTCGTTCGTTAACCGAAAATTTCATGAACCGAATCTATTATTTCAATGGGATATTGGGTAATTGGTTCCAACTCACAGAAAAAGTACATACAAAATACTGTATACCGGTAATAGAATTAAGGAAACATTAAATATAAACTAAATACAGTACTGTACTGTACAGTATACTGTATAATAATAAATAAAAAACAATAGAATACTGTACTGTATTTTAACTTACTTTGAGGTGTGTATGTCGTATTCCCGGCAGCTTTGTTTACATATCAAACAGCTGATTGTAGAGGCAGTCGATGATGACATGCCATATTCTTTTCAGAGTGCGTTGGTTCTAATGCCTTCTTCATGTTTCATAATAATTTCTGCACTGTATATTATCAATATGCTAACTAAATTTCAGAATGACCAATAATTTTAATGTATATATGCAAAAATATTCAAGAGACCAACAAAATTGATGTTCACTCCACTGTAAACAAAGTTAAACTGAGAAGGGTTGTTGGGTGATTCAATCAGCTGATGGGCACACAAAAACTGTTCCCTGTACTGTCTATATTATCAATATGTTATCTAAATTTCAGAATGACCAATAATTTTAATGTAAATAAAATGCAGAATTCTTCAAGAGACCAACTTTCTTGGTATTTACTTCACTGGAAACAAATGTAAACATAGAACCGATTACTGTATTGGTGGACTAGCCGATCAGCTGATGCACACAACAAAACGTATTTGTCGTAAGGGTTTCGTTAATCAAATTTTTGTTCGTTAATCGAACTGAAAATCTTTATGGGAGCTAATTTGTTAACCGAAATTTCGTTAATCGAACCGTTCATTAACCGAGGGACCACTGTAAAAGAACTAAGGGGCTAATACATTGCTCGGTCACCACCTTCCGAGCTTCCACGAGGAATAATCTAATCTCGTAGAATACGTCCTATACCTAAACCTAACAACCATGTTACAAACATATGTGTAGACACTAAGCTGGGGATTCTGGAACCTTAGACTCATCAACTACTGGGGTCCTAGACTTAAGTGTCTTACGGGCTCGTATATTATGTACAATGTTCAACTTGGAAGACACTGACTTATAATAACAAAACAAAAATTTCACTGCCAGAATTAACACAATAGTGGGAATGGTTCAACTCGGTATTGCAAATCCCCGTGCAAAATATAATGGCAGATGATCTTCTAAATCAGCAAACTGTGACTCTTTCAAGTAAGAAATATCTTTTAACTTCTCTGAGACAATATTAAGTTCACTAATAGTTTAGTTAAGGACTCGAAACAAAGGAATTAAATCTGATGTAAGATTTAAATTTAATGCAAAATGCTGATGAGAAGGCAAGGTCTTCAATGAACTACAAGTTACCTCGCAGTAATCCGGAGCCTTATAATAACCTTTCACAACTAACTGTTTACCACCATCGTGGCATTTTAAAATGACATTAGTTTCATGAGGAAAGAAAAAATATTGCACATTAGGCAGATGCCTATGCTGCCCTCGCATAGGTATGTGGATAATAATAGCATTGTGCGTGAGAGTTGACTCCAACAGAGGGTAATAATATTCTACTTCATGATCTGTGAAAATTGGAGTAAAATGATAAGTCAACTTGACTATTTGTAATGCTTCAAGAAGAGTCTTCGCAGGCACAAGCTTTGCATCCACTCATCCTAACCCTGCATCCACGATGCTTGCGATTAGTTCATTTTTATTAGTAATTATATCTTGAGCAGAATCTTCCGCTGCATTGAAATACTCAGAAAAATAAAGGAGCCACTCCAACGTTGGGACTGAATTCATCAACTTATACACAACCCTAGATAAATGGTTAGACTCAGAAATGATCGCATTAGCTTTCGATTCTAAGGCACTAATTGCATGAAGAGTTTGAGTAATAACACGATTTTGTTTAGAAACAGCTTGATCGACAATGTTCATGCGGTCTCCTAATTTAGCTACATCCTCGGCAGTCGCTGTGCCAAATAGAGTGCTTTGTATAAGACCCACAAATTAAACAATCCTCGCTTTCTTCGTGTTTGGGAACGCACTTTCTTTGTAAGATCATTCTGAGACGCTGGAATAATGTTTCCGACAGCGTCGAAAATCTTGTGAAGGGTTCTGAGATGAAGCAGCTGAACCTCAACAGTTTGTGAAACCATCGTCAAAATGTTTGGAGTTGTACGGAGATCATCAAGGACAGTCAAAGCTGTCTGCAGTTGAACGTCAATGGTTTCCATCTGGCGTGGAAGCTTGAGCAGTCCGTGCAACTCATATTTTATGTTTACTACGTCCTCAACAACGAGAATGCGTTCAAGGGGTGCAACAAGCTCACCTGGCTTAAGGACATCTGTGGACATATCCGTCAACACAACGGTGCCACAAAGCAGTAGGAGCAGCACACTGATGATCCAAGCCATTCTGTAAAAGTTTTAATGTATTTATTTTAATATTTGTCGGTAGAACGAAGTTTCAAATGATACTCATTAGGTACACTGCTTGTGTACTGTTTGAAAAGATGTCTAGACATCATTAACATACGTCTGAAAAGATGTGTCTATGACATCATTACCATCTTTGGGTAGTAAATCCTTCTGGCCCTTTTTAAGACGATCCGCATGCACTACATCTGCGGTCTGTGCATTAGGCTTCCAAATTTTAAACTTGTTGCCTGCTTCTTTGGCAATAATGCGGAATGGACCAGAAAATTTGGCTGAAAGCTTAGAGTTCCTTTCAGGTTCTCTCACCATAACAGCATCGCCTATTTCTAACATGACAGGCTTAGCTTGTTTCCGTTGCTTAAAAATCTTTTCAGTGCGTGACGCTGCTAAATGTTTCCGTACTTGGCCATGAATATCTGTAAAAACGCTGATCTGTTTTGTCGCGAAATCATCCATATTATAAAGAGGGCATGGCTTGTCAGTAAGTACATCATAACACAGACGTTTGTCTATGCCATAGACAATGTAGTCGGGTTATTTGCCGGTAGAGCTATTAATCGACCCATTAATAGATGCTGCAACCTCTGGTAACCAATCCTCCCATGTGTATTGCATATCACACACAATCGGGTGAAGTATCTCTAGGATCTTGCGATTGGCTCTCTCAACAAGGCCATTAGCCTGTAGATGATAGGCTGTAGCAAAACTTTGTTGTATTCCATATTGTACACAAATTTGTGCTACTAGCTGATTCTTGAACTCTAATCCATTGTCAGAGAGAAGAACCTTGGGCGTAGTAAAAGGACATATAAGATTCATCACTAAGGCATAAGCCACAGATTCGGCTGTTTTATTCTTCAGCGGGACTAAAATCACAAATCTTGAAAAATGATCCACACATACTAGGACTTACAAGGATCCCTGATGACTCCTCGGAAGTTGTAACAAGTCGCTCGCGACTGTGTCAAACGGACGTTCAGGTGTAGGATATTGTAGAATTGGAGCCGGTGCTCCTGTAGTGCCCTTATGCTGAGCACATAACAAACACTTAGCAATATGCAATTCTATGTCATTCTTCATAGATTTCCAAAAATATTTTTTTCTAATTTCCGCAAGGCATTTGTCACGTCCTTGGTGACCTGCTTGAGGAACATAGTAGAACAACGTTATAACCCTTTCACACAATGTGTCAGGTACAACTATTTGTGTAACTATACCCTCAGACGTCTTCTTGGATTGATGGAGTATGTTATATCGTAATTCAGACTGACTGAGTGGAAGAATCAATTTAGGAAGCATAACTTCCTCTTCCGACTCTAAAGCAAAAATGACTGTAGACCACAAAGGATCGCGTCGTTGTTCATCCTCTAATTGTGAAAGAGTGAACGTAGATACAGGCATAACTGGTGCAATATTTCTAGACAAAGCGTCAGCGACCACATTTGCTCGTCCCAGAAAATACCTAAACTTGGGGTCGAATTCTTGAATTGTCAGATACCAGCGTGCTAATCTGCCTGATAGATTTCTGCCATGGAACAGTTCTGTTACTGCTGCATGATCTGTAAAAACAGTTATCTTATAACCAAAGATGATGTCTTTAAACTTTTTCAGGCCCCAAACAACAGCTAACGTCTCTAAATGCGTTACTGAATAACGTGTTTCGGCATCATTAAGTTTACTACAGTCGGCCCTTCACATACGCGGGTTTAGCATTCACAGAATCGCAAATACGCGGATTGCCCCGCCAGAGGAATATTCTGTACAGTCGGCCCTTCACATACGCGGGTTTAGCATTCACGGATTCGCAAATACGCGGATTGCCCCGCCAGAGGAATATTCTGTACATTGAAGTAATTGAAGTACATTCAAATCGCGCGCCATTCAACTCACGCGCGGCACTGAACACGGGACACCGCCCGCTCCCGCAACCTCACACACACACACGCATAGCTCTCCCTCACTCAGTCAGTCTCGCTGTAACCACGCTTGTGTTGACATCAGCATTGTAGTTGCAAAAATATTACATTTCCGTGAATGTATTATATCAAGCACAGTATGAATAGAATATCACTAATATAAGAGTATTTTAACCGAAAACTACTAAAAAAACGAGTAACATCTCTTGAACATCGGAAGGTTAGGTAAAGTCTCTTGTTTTCGTCATATATTTTATCCTAATTTACATTGAAATACATCACGTTTCAGCAAAAGTACTATTTATTTCTGAGAATATGATAATGTAATATTTTGCTGAAATGACGTACGTATTACATTGGAAAGTGACGAAAGCAATGACTTGCTTTCTTTCGCTCAAAAGATGTTACCGTAATCGCTTTTCAAATGGTTTTCAGTTAAAAACTGTTGTATTACAATAATATTCTATCCTAATTCACTTGTGATGCAACAGTTTTTTAACTGAAAACCATTCGAAAAGCGATTACGGTAACATCTTTTGAACAAAAGAAAGCGAAAGTCATTTTTTGTCACAATTTTGTCCCACATTCCACTGTAATACTTACGTCATTTCAGCAAAAATATTTCATTTCTGTGAATGTAGTATATCAAGCACAGTATGAATATAATATCATTGTAATATAACAGTATTTTAACCGAAAGCTATTAAAAAAACGAGTAACATCTCTTGAACATTGGAAGGTTAGGTGAAGTCTCTTGTTTTCGTCATGTATTTTATCCTATTTTACATTGAAATACATCACGTTTCAGCAAAATTACTATTTATTTCCAAGAATATATTCATTCAGGCGCAGTTTAGGTAAAATATACGTGTGATGTAACATTTTTTTAATTGAAAACGATTCGAAAAACACGTACCCTCTAGCCCTGTTCAAGGAGAGGACTGGGAGGAGCTGTTTGGTGCTGCCGATGGCAAGGAAAATGATTTGGATGGATTTTAATGAAAATATTCAGAAATATGGTATCGTAGTATTTATTCAAGTCAATTAGGATAGAATATTATTGTAATACAACAGTAGTGACGATGTGGAGGAGGCGGAGGGATAGAGCGGGGAGGAGGTGACTGGCGGGAGCAGGGACGAGTGGAGATGCCAGCCAGTACATTACGGGTGTATTAATTGTTTTTATAGCTATTTTTGCATTTTAATGTTAAATACTGTACATTACGTTTCAACAAAACTACCATTTATTTCTGAGAACATGGAAATGTAATATTTTTGCTGAAATGATGTACGTATTACAGTGGAAGGTGACGAAAGCAATGACTTTCGCTTTCTTTCGTTCAAAAGATGTTACCGTAATCGCTTTTCGAATGGTTTTCAGTTGTGGGATTATAAGGCTAATGATAGGATAGAATATTATTGTAATACAGTACGAGTACAACAGTTTTTTAACTGAAAACCATTCGAAAAGTGATTACGGTAACATCTTTTGAACAACGAAAGACTTTCGTCATGATTTTATCCCACTTCCCACTATAATATGTATGTCATTCCAGCAAAAATATTACATTTCCATATTTATTTCCGAGAATATATTCATTCAGTCACAGTTAAGGTAAAATATACTTGTGATGTAATATTTTAATGAAAATCCAGTATCGTAGTTTTCTCTTGTTTCAAATTTAATTAACAAAGATTGATGTTTCAAATGTAATGAACAAATATTTATGTCCAGTATCTATAAATTAACTTTAATAAATGAATACTTTGTTTTACATCGTCCTGTGCTACCATACCATGGATTTGGCTACTTTGGGCTCGCAAGAGATCTGCCCTGGCAACTGTACTGACACTCACAGCTGGTGGTGTGTTGGTGCATCGTTTCCATTGTTTACTGGTAGTTACTGGTAAATATTTTTCAACCTAACGAAACTATTACCCGTTTAGAGGTCGACCCTCAATTTTTGCCAAATAATTTGGGCTTAAAAACTCGAACTACACACAGGTATATACGGTAAATAAGGACATGGGGGGCCAGTGATTTTTTTTTGGGAGGAGGGCAGCAATAGTACACGGATTTTTAACATTCACGGGTATCTCTGTTACCTAACCCCCGCGAATGTTAAGGGCCGACTGTACATTGAAGTAATTGAAGTACATTCAAATCGCGCGCCATTCAACTCGCACGCGGCACCGAACACGGGACACCGCCCGCTCCCTCTACCTCACACACACACACGCATAGCTCTCCCTCACTCAGTCAGTCTCGCTGTAACCACGCTTGTGTTGACATCAGCATTGTAGTTGCAAAAATATTACATTTCCGTGAATGTATTATATCAAGCACAGTATGAATAGAATATCACTAATATATCAGTATTTTAACCGAAAACTATTAAAGAAACGAGTAACATATCTTGAACATCGGAAGGTTAGGTAAAGTATTTTGTTTTCATGTAGTTTATCCTAATTTACATTGAAATACATTACGTTTCAGCAAAACTACTATTTATTTCTGAGAATATGGAAATGTAATATTTTTGCTGAAATGACGTACGTATTACAGTGGAAAGTGACGAAAGCAATGACTCGCTTTCTTTCGTTCAAAAGATGTTACCGTAATCGCTTTTCGAATGGTTTTCAGTTAAAAAACTGTTGTATTACAATAATATTCTATCCTAATTCACTTGTGATTCAACAGTTTTTTAACTGAAAACCATTCGAAAAGCGATTACGGTAACATCTTTTGAACGAAAGAAAGCGAAAGTTATTGTTTTCGTCACGATTTTATCCCACTTTCCACTGTAATACATACGTCATTTCAGGAAAAATATTCCATTTCCGTGAATGTAGTATATCAAGCACAGTATGAATAAAATATCATTGTAATTTAACAGTATTTTAACCGAAAACTATTAAAAAACGAGTAACATCTCTTGAACATCAGAAGGTTAGGTAAAGTCTTTTGTTTTCGTCATGTATTTTATCCTATTTTACATTGAAATACAGTTGGCCCTTAACATACTCGGAGGTTACGTAACAGAGATACCCGTGGATGTTAAAAATCCGCAAATATGTGTTTAAAAAAAACCTGGTCACCCCATGTCCTTATTTACTGTATATACCTGTGTGTAGTTCAAGTTTTTAAGACCAAATTATTTGGCAAAAAATTGGGGGTCGACCTCTAAACAGGTAGTAGTTTCGTTAGGTTGAAAAATATTTACCAGTAACTACCAGTAAACAATGGAAACGATGCACCAACGCACCACCAGCTGTGAGTGTCGGTACAGTTGCCAGGGCAGACCTCTTGCGTCATCATAGCAAGCCCAAAGTAGCCAAATCCATGGTATGGTAGCACAGGACGATGTAAAACAAAGTATTCATTTATTAAAGTTTATTTATAGATACTGTTCATAAATTTTTGTTAATTAAATTTGAAACAAAAGAAAACTACGATACCGTATTTTCATTAAAATATTACATCACAAGTATATTTTACCTTAACTGTGACTGAATGAATATAGGTATTCTCAGAAATAAATATGGAAATATAATATTTTTGCTGGAATGACGTACATATTACAGTGGAAAGAAAAAAACAATGACTCTCGCTTTCGTTCGTTATTCAGAAGATTTTACCGTAATCGCTTTTCGAATGGTTTTCAGTTAAAAAACTGTTGTACTTGTACTGTATTACAATAATATTCTATCCTATCATTAGCCTTATAATCCCACAACTGAAAACCATTCGAAAAGCGATTACGGTAACATCTTTTGAACGAAAGAAAGAGAAAGTCATTGCTTTCGTCACAATTTTATCCCACTTTCCACTGTAATACGTACATCATTTCAGCAAAAATATTACATTTCCATGTTCTCAGAAATAAATGGTAGTTTTGTTGAAACGTGATGTACAATATTTAATATTAAAATGCAAAAATAGCTATGAAAACAATTAATACACCCGTAATGTACTGGCTGGCATCTCCACTCGTCCCTGCTCCCGCGTCCAAGGTCACCACTCCTCCCAACTCGCTCCCTCGGCTCCCTCCTCTACCTCCTCCACCTCCTCTGCCTCCTCCACCCCCTCTGCCTCCTCCACCCCCTCTGCCTCCTCCCCGGCACTACTGTCGACAACGAACACAAATGTTTTGTGAATAACTGCACCTCCACTTCCTATGTACAGTACTGAACTGTACTGTGCTGTGCATTTTTACAAACAATAAACATGGCAAGAAAAGCTATTAAAAAAAGAGAGATAAAAATTTCACTTTACTGTACAGTACCTATCCTCGGCGACAGGATGGGGATCATCGGGCTCATCGTCACTCAATTTCATAATGGGTGGTGAAGTGGGGGCGACGGTGGATTCAGCTGCTTCCTCACTGCCGCCAGTGATTGATGGTGTTAAATATCTCCTTCGGTGATCAAAGAACATGGTGATGGGGAGTTGTCGTCTCTTTCTTTCATTTCTTCCATGATGTTTTTGTATGGAGTGAAAACGTCATCCATCCCTCGCATGAATTTCAGGGCACGCACCATGGAGGGGTCCATACTATAGGCCAGGTTTTTCAGTGCCTCAATATTCCTGGTCATCTCCTCCAACTTCTCCAACGTTATTTCTTGGTGCTCTTCTTCTTCCTCTTTCCCTTTTGCTTCCTCTTCCTTGCTCAGTGTCGTGCTCTTCAATTAGCTCCCTAATCTCGTCCTCTGCCATGTCCCGGAAGCCTTTAGCAGCCACTTTCCTTGACAGTGCCAGGGTCTTTCTGAATATTTAAATTAAAATCCATCAAAATCATTTTCCTTGTCATCGTCTTCAGCACCAAACAGCTCCTCCCAGTCTTCTCCTTGAACAGGGCTAGTGGGTACGTGTTTTTCGAATCGTTTTCAATTAAAAAAATGTTACAGCACATGTATATTTTACCTAAACTGTGCCTGAATGAATATATTCTCAGAAATAAATAGTATTTTTGCTGAAACGTGATGTATTTCATTGTAAAATAGGATAAAATACATGACAAAAACAAAAGACTTTATCTAACCTTCCAATGTTCAAGAGGTGTTACTCGTTTTTTTAATAGTTTTCGGTTAAAATACTGTTATATTACAATGATATTATATTCATACTGTGCTTGATATACTACATTCACGGATATGTAATATTTTTGCTGAAATGACGTACTTATTACAGTGGAAAGTGACGAAAACAACGACTTTCGCTTTCTTTCGTTCAAAAGATGTTACCGTAATCGCTTTTCGAATGGTTTTCAGTTAAAAAATTTGTTGCATCACAAGTGAATTAGGACAGAATATTATTGTAATACAATAGTTTTTTAACTGAAAACCATTCGAAAAGCGATTACGGTAACATCTTTTGAACGAAAGAAAGCGAGTCATTGCTTTCGTCACTTTCCACTGTAATACATACGTCATTTCAGCAAAATATTACATTTCCATATTCTCAGAAATATATAGTAGTTTTGCTGAAACGTAATGCATTTCAATGTAAATTAGGATAACTACATGAAAACAAAAGACTTTACCTAGCCTTCCGATGTTCAAGATACAGTGGGGTATGCTATAACGAACGGATCCTACTACGAATATTCCTATAACGAACGGTTTTACCTATAAAATTGAGAATGCTATAACGAACGCAACTCCTACAACGAACGCGGATGAATACGGGACTATTTCGCCTGGCGCATGAATATTGTTGTACAGCGACCCACAACAAGAGCGTCAGGCTCCATCTTTGTCTCATTGTGTAGCCAGTGCACCACTGTTATTGTTGAAATTTCGTCTTTTGATGTGGAAATTCGCGTTATTTGTATAACTGTTTTGTTATACAAGTATACAATTGTAAGAATGAGTCGTCCAAAGTGAGTGAGAAAGCTAATAACCCTTGAAACTAAGAAAGAAATTATAAAGAAACGTGAGAATGGAAGAAGCATTGCGAAACTTAGTGATGAATATGGGATGGCTAAATCGACTATATGTATGATTTTGAAGAATAAAGAAGAGTTAAAAGCTGTGCAAGTGGCTAAGGGAATCTTTAGACTTAGCAAAGCAAAGTGTAATGTGATTGAAGAGATGGAAAATTTACTCTTAGTGTGGATAAAGGAGAAAGAAATGGCAGGTGGTAACATTAGTGAAGCTATAATTTGTGAGAAGGCCAGACAATTGTTTGAGGGCCGTAAAGCCAAGACTCCCAGTGGAAGTGATAGTGATGTGCCAGTGTTTAGGGGTACCTGCATGCTGAATAACACTAAAGTAAGATAAAGTACCGTATTTTTTACATTTTCCACAGAATTTTTTCAGTGTTAAGTGGTTGTATTTGGGGGCCTGGAACGGATTAATCCTATAACGAACGAATGCTATAACGAACGAGGTTCTGGAACCAATTACGTTCGTTATAGCATACCCCACTGTATGTTACTCGTTTTTTTAGTAGTTTTCGGTTAAAATACTCTTATATTAGTGATATTCTATTCATACTGTGCTTGATATAATACATTCACGGAAATGTAATATTTTTGCAACTACAATGCTGATGTCAACACAAGTGTGGTTACAGCGAGACTGACTGAGTGAGGGAGAGCTATGCGTGTGTGTGTGAGGTAGAGGGAGCCGGCGGTGTCCCGTGTTCGGTGCTGCGTGCGAGTTGAATGGCGCGCAATTTGAATGTACTTCAATTACTTCGATGTACAGAATATTCCTCCGGCGGGGCAATCCGCGTATTTGCAAATCCGTGTATTACAAATCCGCGTATGTTAAGGGCCGACTGTACAGTGAGTTCTGCTATAACGCGTGTTTTGATAACGCGAATTTGCTCTAACGCGATTTATGAATAGAGGAACGATATTTGTATAACGCGAACGCTTGTTTGCTATAACGCGATTTTTGCTTACTATTTCTCCAATTTTGTGGTATTAATTGTGAATATGGTAAAGAAGAATATCTCCAAGAAGCGTTCTGGTGATAGAATTCCCGGTGATGATCGTAAATGAAAGGCTATAACCCTTGAAGAGAAGCTTGATGTTATCAACCTCAAAATCACCCTTTTCCCCCATCAAGTTACATTCATATTTTTCAAGGTAAAGTGTTACATTTACTGTATGATTTCATTATTAGATATGAATGTAACATTTATTTAGACTGTGCTATCCTTTGTGTTAGGCTAACTACTAAATTTTTTCGATTTCGAGTAATCTGCACCTAACCCTATTTTCTCCATAAGCCCTGTTATTTCTATTACGCGATTTTCTATAACACGATATTTTACAAGAACACAATTATCGCGTCATAGCAGAACTACCTGTATATCACTTTTCAGCAAAACTACTATTTATTTCTGAGAATATATTCATTGAGGTGCAGTTTAGGTAAAATATACATGTGATTTAACAGTTTTTTAACTGCAAACGATTCGAAAAACACGTACCCTCTAGCCCTGTTCAAGGAGAAGACTGGAAGGAGGCGTTTGGTGCTGAAGACGATGACAAGGAAAATGTTTTTGATGGATTTTAATGAAAATATTCAGAAATATGGTATCGTAGTATTTATTCAAGTGAATTAGGATAGAATATTATTGTAATGCAACAGTAGTGACGATGTGGAGAAGGCATAGGGATAGAGCGGGGAGGAGTGGTGACTGACGGGAGCAGGGACGAGTGGAGATGTCGGCCTGTACATTACGGGTGTACAGTATTAATTGTTTTTATAGCTCTTTTTGCATTTTAATATTAAATACTGTACATTACGTTTCAACAAAACTTCTATTTATTTCTGAGAATATGGAAATGTAATATTTTTGCTGAAATGATGTACGTATTACAGTGGAAAGTGGGATAAAATTGTAACGAAAGCAATGACTTTCGCTTTCTTTTGTTCAAAAGATGTTACCGTAATCGCTTTTCGAATGGTTTTCAGTTGTGGGATTATGAGGCTAATGATATGATAGAATATTATTGTGATACAGTACAACAGTTTTTTAACTGAAAACCATTCGAAAAGCGATAACGGTAAAATCTTTTGAACAACGAAAGAAAGCGAAAGTCATTGTTTTCGTCATGATTTTATCCCACTTTCCACTTTAATATGTACATCATTTCAGCCAAAATATTACATTTCCATATTTATTTCTGAGAATATATTCATTCAGTCACAGTTAGGGTAAAATGTACTTGTGATATAATATTTTAATGAAAATATGGTATCGTAGTTTTCTTTTGTTTCAAATTTAATTAACAAAGATTGATGTTTCAAATGTAATGAACAAAAATTTATGTACATTATCTATAACTAAACTTTAAAAAATGAATACTTTATGTTTTACATCGTCCTGTGCATACCATACCATGCATTTGTCTACTTTGGGCTTGCTATGATGATGCAAGAGATCTGCCCTGGCAACTGTACCGACACTCACAGCTAGTGGTGCGTCGTTTCCATTGTTTACTGGTAGTTACTGGTAAATATTTTTCAACCTAACGAAACTATTACCCTTTTAGAGGTTGACCCCCAATTTTTTGCCAAATAATTTGGTCTTAAAAACTCGAACTACACACAGGTATATACAGTAAATAAGGACATGGGGGGGCCAGGGTATTTTTAGGGGGAGGGGCAGCAATAGTACATGGATTTTTAACATTCACGGGTATCTCTGTTACCTAACCCCCGCGTATGTTAAGGGCCGACTGTACTTGCAAAAGCAATCACTCTAAATTTTCCTCTTGAGTCCAACTGCATGAGTACAGCTCCGATTCCTAGTCCAGAAGCGTTGGTACACAGAGTGAAATCTTGAGAGTAATCAGGAAATGCTAAAACTGGGGCACTGGTAAGTGCCGTCTTCAATGCAACAAAACCATTTTTGTTTTCAGCATTCCATACAAACATTGCATCTTTCATCAATAACTTAGTTAAGGGTGACGCCAATGTTGCATAGTTCTTAATAAAAGTACGATAATATCCAGATACACCAAGAAAACTACGCACCTTATCAACAAATGTAGGACGTGGGAACTGAACAACAGCCTTAACTTTATCATCAACTGTATGAATACCTTTGCCGTCAACTACATGACCAAGGAAATGGATTCTGGATTTTAGAAACTCACATTTAGAAAGTTTAATTTTAAGACCTGCTGTAGAAAGTTTTTGTAACACTTCACGCAATTTGACAAGATGGGTATCGACATCCTTACTGACTACTTTGAGATCATCCAAGAAAGCGCAGACTGTGGTACCTATCAATCCTGCAAACAGGGTGTTGATCATCCTTTGAAAAGTCAATGGGGCATTTCTGAGACCAAAAGGCATCTGCAGAAATTCAAAATGGCCCAAAGGAGTACTAAAAGCAGTAACCTCTCGGGATTTTTCATCGAGCGGTATATGCCAATACCCGCTAAGCAAATTTAAATTGCTAAACACAGCGTTATCCTTGCCTAAGGACTGTATATCACTCAAGACAGGCATAGGGTACCTATCTGGGATCGTCTTTCATTGATGCGCCTTAAGTCAATAACTGGGTGCCAACCGCCATCCTTCTTTGGGACTAAGAACAAAGGGCTATTGAAAGGAGATTTAGAATGTGTGATAACTTTGCCATTCAACATAACCTGAACCATGTCCTGAACTACAGCGCGCTGGCTATGTGGTAGTCGGTAAGCTGGTATATAGATTGGATTCGTGCCCTGTTTTAAGGATGTGTGATGTGATGTTAAATCTGTGTGCCCCAACTGTTTCCCTGGCAAAGCTACAATGTTTCTGTAGTCGGCAAGCAGCTCTAAGAGTCCTGTCTTGCCTTGAGGATGATCAATCACCTTCACATGTGGTGATATTTGATCTATCCTTTCCTGCCTAGTTTATCGAAGCTGAGAAAAAATACTACCAATTGGGAATTGCATAGGCTGTGATACAACATTGTTATGATAAACTAGAAAATCACACAAATATCATCCTTCTTTCAATATTCTAAGAGCGCCTGTTCTGTTAAGAACTAAAATGTCTGTTAAACCACCTTCCCTGCAATGTTCAGCAGCGTCCTGGAAACTCCGAGATCGGTGTCAGTAGGTCAAATTGAAAAATCTCGGTGAGGGAATCTACATTGTAACTCTTGATAGGATGCCAGAGCTAATACATTTGCGCATGCACCCGTATCAATATCCAGAGCCAATCTGATAGACCCAACTCTCGTCGGAATGGACAACACTTCCGCTTTGTTGAGCTGCCACAGAAGTGTTGTTGGGCGTTGGTACTGATGTACCTATCCTTCTTCATCCTTGGACCGGCGCTGATCTTCCCCCGACTTCTTATAATGATAACGACACACGCTATGCTGCTGTGTTACCTGGGGTGTTCCTACGTCTACGCTCCTAGCTCTTAGCATCATGGCACACTCATCCGTGTTGTGAGAGTCAGACTGATGGAACTCACACCACAGATCAGCTTTATGGCCTGTCATAGACGTAGTCTTTGCCGCCGCTGAATGCATTTTGGGTGATCCATGTCTTTGCCGCGGGCCGGTGGGGGGATGTCTCTTTTCCTTTTTCTTGACACCACCACCCTGGAGCTGGTAACAATTATCCACTGTATGGCCTCTTTTCTTACAATGTGTACATACTAAAACTTGTCGAGGTTTGTTACCTGGGTTGTTAGGAACTCGTTGTTGCATTAGTACTACAGGTGTAGGTGTCCTAACTGTTGGAGTACGAGCTGACTTGGGAGCAAGTTTATTTGCATAATCTATGATCAAATCAGTCGGTACATACTCAATTTCCTGTGCACGACAATATATGGTCGCGAACAGCCACCAAAAAACTAATCAGTTCAACTAAGTTCTCAACATTCTCCTCAGACATCTTGCCATCATCATCATACCATGGCCATCCATCAAAATTACCACACGTGTCTTGTTTGACATCACCAGCAGTGGCGACACCCTTCATGGGAGTTTCTGCGCGAACAACAGGTGTCAAACAATCAAGCCACCTAAACAACCAATGTAAATGTCCTAGCTGGGAACCAGACTAAAAAATACTAATTAGAGCCCTTCTGAAATATTCATACCTCGGGTCAACCAAGCCGCTGACGTCCATATGTTCACTCGCAAAACTCTCTTGCGGGATATGAGAGCAAACAAACGACTTCTTCACCTGATCTGTAGTAATCTGAACATTTCTCATGGTATCCTCACATGCTCTTAGAAATGTAGTTACCCTGTACCTATCTTCCCCTGTAAAATCACGGCCCTGATCACCAAGCGGTATCACATGAAACACGTTAGCGGGGTTAGTAGACATGTCGGTGTTAGAAGCAGCCATACTATTTAACTTACTCCTAACTGAGCGATCTTTTAATGGGGGAGGTAATAAAAAGTTTTCTGACACACTGTCTTTCTGTGGAGGAGAAAGAAGAACCTGTCCGTAATCAGGCTACGTATTATACTTGTTACCTGACCTTAGGGTTCGACGGTTTAAATCGTCAAATGATTGGTCTATAATATTTTCACTACTTCTGACAGAAATGTCTAGCTTTGATTGCGCCTGTGTTTCGTGCTCATCCACTGAATCTATTTTTTAAGTAGTGACTTTAACCTCATCTGCAATATCTAAATCGCTAATATAATGCTCCTCCAAATCAGCAATGTCCCAAGATGAAGACTTCGAAAAACGGTCCATTAATAAGGAAATGGATCACATCAAAAGTTATATCATAAAAATAAAATTACTCTTGCCTCTCATTTACAGTAAATACATTACCCGTAAAATGAAGAAATTATCACTAAAGAATAAGAGAAACTTAATACTGGACTTTAATTACATCAGTGTCTCCAGTACCGTATATACTCGTCTATAATTCTACCTCGTTTATTGGTCGACCCAAGTTTTTGAGGGTAATGGAACGGCAAAACCTTCACTAAAAACACTCTACATCCTATAAACTGAGGGTCGCCGTGCCTGAAACACCAAGCGCCGAAGGCAAATTGTTTACCATTATTACGACACTTTACACTGAAACGTGGGTAGTTTCAGCAAAAATATTGTATATTTCCATTCAAGTATTTATTCAAGTCAATTTGGATAGAATATTATTGTAATACAACAGTTTTTTTAACTGAAAACCATTCGAAAAGCGATCACGGTAACATCTTTTGAACAACGAAAGAAAGCGAAAGTCAATTGTTTTCGTCATGGTTTTATCCCACTTTCCACTGTAATACGTACGTCATTTCAGCAAAAATATTACATTTCCGTGAATGTAGTATATCAAGCACAGTATGAATAGAATATCATTGTAATATAACAATATTTGAACCGAAAACTATTAAAAAAACGAGTAACATCTCTTGAACATCAGAAGGTTAGGTAAAGTCTTTTGTTTTTGTCATGTATTTTTTCCTATTTTACATTGAAATACATCACGTTTCAGCAAAACTGCTATTTATTTCTGAGAATATATTCATTCAGGCACAGTTAAGGTAAATATACGTGTGATGTAACAGTTTTTTAACTGAAAACGATTCGAAAAACATGTGTACCATCTAGCTGATACGCAACAGCTGGTGGTGCGTCGTGCATCGTTGTAAACAATATGAGGTTGAGGTGGATTACCGGTTATTATATTAAGTGTGAAATATCAAAAAGGTTTTATTACCGGTACTTTTTGTAGATCAATGAGTACTGTGATACCGTATATGATATGATAAGTTAGCCTGTGCTAAGAGTTTCAACATAGACTACTGAAAGCATGTTGTAAGGTAATTTAGCCTATTGTAAGTTGGTGAGCTTCATCTGCTGAAGGAACTGCACAACTTTTCATTACTAATTGGTAGTACATATTTTACATTTCCATTGTTTACTGGCAGTAAATGGTAAATATTTTTCATGTCTGAAGCTAAAAGTTGCTCCTCGCCTTTCACATCATGCACGGATTCAACCTAACAAAACTATTGCCCATGTAAAGGTCGACCCCCAATTTTTTGGCAAAAAATTTGGTCTTAAAAACTCGAACTACACACGAGTGTATGGTCTATAATATTCTCACTACTCCTGACAGAAATATCTAGCTTTGATTGCGCCTGTGTTTCGTGCTCATCCACTGAATCTGTTTTTTAAGTAGTGACTTTAACCTCATCTGCAATATCTGAATTGCTAATATAATGCTCTGCCAAATCAGCAATGTCCCAAGATGAAGACTTCGTAAAACGGTCCATTAATAAGGAAATGGATCACATCAAAAGTTATATCATAAAAATAAAATTACTCTTGCCTCTCATTTACAGTAAATACGTTACCCGTAAAATGAAGAAATTATCACTAAAGAATAAGAGAAACTTAATACTGGACTTTAATTACGTCAGTATCTCCAGTATATATATTCATATCAAAAGTAAGTAAGACACTTATTATAATTGATATAACCTACACGATGTCTATCTGTGTGAAGTTATGTCGTTGAATATGTTAATGTGGGTATATATTTACCGTATAATGTATACCTAGATACTTATAAACGGTGGTCTCAGTCGTTGCAGGACACAGAAGCCGTCAGACTCGGTCGTCCCTCCCACTGGCACAGCTGGTTCAAGGTCGGCGTGAGTGGGTCAATGGCCGCTGCGCTGTCAGGTGCTTATCTTCGTTGCGTAGCAACTGAATGATGCTTCAAGATGGCGACGGGCGAGTCCACTTCAACCCCAGGGAGTTCACTATCCACCAAAATTGCTGACTACTGGTTGTGAGATTGCTGGATACCTCCACAATTGATGAGATGCTGGTCCTTCTGTGTGTCAAACCTTCGGAAGCCCTGTATATATAGGACTTGCTGAGTGCACACAGGGAGTAAACAATCTGCAGCCAAGACAGCCAAAACATTGTTTAAACAACCTGTGATGTCTAAATGGTGTAAGGTGCACGTGTTGCAAAACCTCGAAGCTCGTAGGTATGTGGCAACACTGTAAGATCCGCACACAGGATGTTGAGCGCTGACCTCGTGAATTCCTGGCCGTCACGCCTTGTTGCCAGACAGGGGTGTTGCCAACTTTCCATAAGATAGAAAGTTATCAATAACTCAGAATTGGTTATTGAAAAAGAAATTGTACATCTCCTTGGATGACAAAATAAAAATCACTCAACGTATAACGTCTCACCACGGGATACCCTAATACACTTTGGAAGAGTATACACGTCACTGTTTTGTATTTTTCTGATTTCGTAAAACACTTATGACTTGTTATGTAGAATGTGTATGTAGACTGGAATGTCGTTATCCGTTCCCATTTTGCTGCCACCTTATGTTCTGGCCCTTTAACCGTTGATTCCGTCTGGGTTAAAGGGCCAGAACATCTGTTATGTGAATTGTCACGGTTACTTGGGAGTACACTTGACTAGCTGTAAACTGTAGACTGGTCCTGTAGACTGGTCACCTTACAATGTAACAATATCTTCTTTTGTACCGCTGCCACCCTTGTAACGATTGGGCTTCTCTTAGTAGTAATGTAACAATAAGACACAGTAATGGGGAGAACATAATATCTCTAGCTTTATCAACTGTGTATCTGTTGAAGTCACTGTTACCGTGAATATGACAGTTACTTGTGAAACTGTCACATATGTGACAACCTTCCTGGGCTGTCACCACTTGTAACAATCACTTGTGAAGCATGTTACTTTTTGTTTTAGACGTACTAAAGTATAGATAAAAGTTTATTGGATCTTCTGCCGTGAAATCTAATATCTTCCTTTTGGTTGTATTTATTATAAAAGGTTTCTATGTACACTTTCAAAAAGGATTATCACCGTAACTTAATCACTGTATCTATGAGTGTTAAATGAGGATGGAGGCTATGTTAAATAGCTCTGCTAAGTACATCCAGTCGATGAGTGGTGAGTGAGAATGAGTAGGGACTCATCGAGGGAAGAACGGAAATATATCCGACATCCTCCCTCGAGGGAAGACGGAACAATCCACGATGGCTCTAAATAACGTCTTTCTCTAGTGAGTGATATCAAACTACTGCCACAATAGGTGGCCAGAGAGCTGGTCACTTAATCCTTAGCTCAGCACTAAGTGACGTGACTTCCCGTGGGCACACCTTATCACGTGCTCTGAACATGAGCCTCATAGCTAGTGGAAAGTTCCAGGGGGGTGATAGGGTATATAAGTTGAAAGTAATTAACCCATTTATATAAATACTTCTGCCTATAAGACAGGGGCTAATACAATGTAAATCTTTGTGAATCACCCTGTATAGTATTGTTTTCAATGAAATTTATTGTCAGATATGTAAACTTTATGGTTGTATCATGATGTAAAACAAAACAAAAAAGAGTAAATTGAAGTGTTGAGTAATTTCTTCCCTTCTACAGATCCAGTAGACGTAATGGTGTGTGGCGAAGCTCGTTCTGTTGTCCTTAATCTTCGTGTCTTGGCAAAATTTTTGGGATTCTTAGAATTCTTACCATATCAAACTTCAGAACATATTCCTGAGAATATCGTAGCCACTCACATTGATCTTCGTAGTAAGGTAAGTGTTGTTCTCATTCCATATATGAACTGTTTAGTGACATTCCTAGGTTTATGAACACTGTTTCCTCACACAGACAATGGGTAATCAGATATTATTATGGATGTCTTTGCGTAGGTGTCAGCTAAATTAATTTATCTATTTTGTGTATTGTGGCCCTAAAGGTAAGTTCTCACTAGCCCATTTTGACCACCGTCGAGTGTGAACTGGGGAACATCTTCTGCCCTTTTCTAACGTGCCCATCAAGGTGTGCGAGATAAATTAATTTCATCGTGCCCGTCTGTATGTTGTTGAAATTAGTCAAAGATTCACATTTATAATTTAATCAAATAACAATGAAATTCAGCTTAACTAATATCATTACTCTTAAAATATATGAACAATATAGGAACAATTGGCATTGGAATTTTTTCCGGTTTCTGGGAAAAGTTTCCAAGTGTCTAAACTACTTATCTTGCTCAGACAGATGCTAACCCACATCCCTAAAATGTTTCTGGGGGCTGGGGAAAGTTTTCATAGTCTAAACTACTGGAGTCTGTAAATGCAGTTGGAAACTCCATTTCTTTACTAAAATAATCTTGAATAGTTTATCTAAAGGTTTGGTTAAATAAATAAATAAAAAAATAAAAATCTATGTGATGGGCATGCAAGGCGCCTCATGAATGAAGCTGTGTGTTATAGCAAAAACTTGTATTTTCTACTTGCATGGAGCTGTGGGGAATTACTGGGTCACATGTCACTGACTTGACCGTGATGCAAAGTTGGGTCACCCATTGTCAGGGTGGGGGATTAGTGGGTCTCATGACATGAAGACACCTTGAATAAAGGCAAAAGCTAAGTTGCTCAAATGTTTCCTACTTACCGAATGTACAGTATAGAATACGTAACTGTAATCACTTTTACGTTCTTAATGCTACATTAACACTGTATTCTTGGCCAATTTTGTTCTGGTACAGTAATGTAAAGCACTGCACAATACAAATTGGACACAAACACTGCAGCTAGTGAGGGAAGAACCTTCTACAATAGTAGCAGAATATGAACTGAGCGATCCAAACATTTAGGCCACCCACACACCTGGCATGTGGGGATGTGTTGGAGCCTGATGCAATCTCTCAGGACTACTGAAAAAATTTATTCCCCGGCCCAGATTGGAGAGGTTTAAGAGAGTATCTGCAAATCTTCTCAGAATTTTCCTGAAAATGCGCACAATTTTCAACCTCGGAAAATCTTTCACAAACCTGGAATTGAGAGAAATTTTCCGGAAAAAGTCTGAGCAAATTTCAATTCTGGTTATTGGAGAGTTCCGGTAACAGCTGATTGGTTCCACTGATCCGCTTTTAATAATAGTGTTGCCAGCACTCGCCATCTCTCAAGCACCATTGTTGTTACTCCTCAAGAGGGTTGGTGCTTACCACAAGGTCTGTCTTAAGCACTTAGTAAATAATATTTTAACATATTTATCAGAACTTAATAAATATTATTGTAGTGTATAATGGATCCCCATGTGCCCTGGTTTATTCACTGATCAGTTGTCTTAAGTGCAAATGTAGCTATGTTGAGCCTTCATGTATCTGTTAATTTTAAAACAGAAATTAGAAATTAAAATGTTATAAGACAATGTTTTAGTAGTGTTGTTAATGTGTTTGTTCTGTAAGTGACTTGTCACATCACCTCACCTCCTGCTTTGTCACCTGACCTCTTGCCTCGTCACCTCACCCCACACCTCGTCACCTCACCCCTCGCCTCGTCACCTCACCCCATACCTCGTCACCCCACACCTCGTCACCTCACCCCACCTCACACCTCTCCCCACACCTTGTCACCTCACCCCTTGCTCACACTCACCCCATACCACACCCCTTGCCTCACCTCACCCCTCGCCTCGTCACCTCACCCCATACCTCGTCACCCCACACCTCGTCACCTCACCCCTCGCCTCGTCACCTCACCCCATACCTCGTCACCCCACACCTCGTCACCTCACCCCACACCTTGTCACCTCACCCCACACCTCGTCACCTCACCCCTTTAAAATGGCTGGGAAGCGTAAAGGTGAGAGTTCTCGTGGTGCTGAGAAGAAAAAGAGACACCCATTTTAGATTTTCTATGTATTATTTTCGCCTTTTCGACTTACGACCTGGTCGTCTGGACAGAACCCTGTCGTAAGTCGAGGAGAGACTGTATACAAGTATATATATACACAAGTGATATCCCCGTTAGCTGGAACAATTGGTGCAGAGCACTTCCAGGAATGAGAGATTTCTGGGTAATGAGACGACTCTCTCAAAGCCGGAAAAAGAAATCCCCCATGCCCCGAATTTTCCAGGGACCCGGTAATGGAAAAAATTTCTCGGAAGTTCCAGAAATTGCCCATTACATCATCTCTCGAACCCGGAAAAATCAGCCCTTATCCCTGGAATATTCCGGGTATTGGGAAAATTTTCTCAGAATTTTACGGAAAATGTGCCCCTTGGAAAATAATTCCCAAAGCCGTAATTTTCCGGAAAATTACGGCTTTGGGAACAATTTTCCAAGAAAATTTCAATTCTGGCTATCGGAGAGTTCCGGGTTTGAGGGATTCCAGCTAACGGAGGTATTACAATACAGTAGGGTCGGGATATATTGCGAGATAGGGTCCAAGGATGTTCGCTATATACTAAATCGTGATATATAATTACATGTAATCAATGAGGAAAATAGGGTTAGGTTCTGGAGGCCAATAAAAGCAACTAAACTTGACATAAAGTGGCACAGTCTAAAGTTAGGAGAATATAAATTGCATTGCTGGAATCCTTACAAGACCGCAAATAATTTGAATAAAACGTCATATATTTTGCACAAAAGATAACAATTAATCACCTGTACTTATCACATTACATTAGTGATTTATGAGTTCTAGTGTATCTGTACGTACAGTGGTCCCTCAATTAACGAACGGTCCAATTAAAAAAATTTCGGTTAACAGATTAGCTCCCATAAGGATTTTCAATTCCATTATTGAGCAAACCTTCAATTAACGAAAGCCTTACGAGAAACATGCTTTGTTGTGCGCATCAGCTGATCGGCTAGTCCGCCAATACAGTAATCGGTTCTATGTTTACATTTGTTTCCAGTGGAGTAAATATGAAAGTTGTGCTCTTGAATATTTTTACATTTTTTATATTAAAATTATTGGTCATTCTAATTTAGTTAAGATATTGATAATATATACAGTACAGGGAACAGTTTTTGTGTGCCAATGAGCTGATAGAATCACCCACCAACGCTTCTCAGTTTAACTTTGTTTACAGTGGAGTGAACATCCAGTTTGTTGGTCTCTTGAATATTTTTGTATTTCTACATTAAAATTATTGGTCATTCTGAAATTTAGTTCACAGTGCAGAAATTATTATGAAACACGAAGAAGGCATTAGAACCAATGCACTCTGTAAAGAATATGGCATGTCATCATCGACTGCCTCTACAATCAGCTGTTTGATATGTAAACAAAGCTGCCGGGAATACGACATACACACCTCAAAGTAAGTTAAAATACAGTACAGTATTCTATTGTTTTTTATTTATTATTATACAGTATACTGTACAGTAGTACAGTACTCCCTCTTTATCGACGGATTATTTATTGACGGTTTCGATTATCGACGGATTATTTAGACGGATTTTTTTTTGGCTTTATTTGAACTCTGCGGGCCTTGTTTGTACTTTCGCCGCTAGGCGGCACTAGTGGCGTGACTAGCGTCTACCCGCGGCCCGCCTTCCCTGAACACAGACATCAGCCAAGCCGCGTGGGCAACAGTCTTTGATTTTCAACTTTTGCTGGTGGTTCATCACATCAACTTATATCACCATGCCTCCCAAACGACCTGCTGCTCCCTCTGGATCTACACCTAAGAGGGCAAGACGAGTGCTGACGCTGAATGAGAAGAATGAAGTGCTGAAACAACTCGACAGCGGTATGAGCTACGCAGCTGTTGGCCGCCACTTTGGGCTCAACGAATCCAGTGTGCGTGGAATTAAACGACGTGCAAAGGATCTGAAGCACGCTTTAGCTTCAAGTGCACCAGTGACATCAAAAGTGACAAGCCATGTGCATGATGATGCCCTCATTAAAATGGAAAAAGCACTGAACATTTGGATAGAGGACCTAAACCGCCGCCGCATACCACTTGACTCGAAATTTATTAGGCAGAAAGCTAAGGAACTTTATGATAAGTTTTCTAAAGGTGATGATCATGGTGTTGGTGATGGTGATGGTGATGATCAGGGTGATGGTGATAATCAGGGTGATGGTGATAATCAGGGTGATGGTGACAATTTGAAAAAATTTGCAGCTAGCAAAGGATGGTTCGAGAAATTCAGACATCGTTATGGGCTGCATAATATAAAAGTGACTGGCGAAGCAGCATCAGCAGACACTGTGGCAGGGGAAGCATACCCTGCAGAGTTTGCTAACCACATAGAACAAAAGGGTTATAGGCCGGAACAAGTTTTTAATGCTGATGAGTCAGGCCTATGGTGGAAGAAGATGCCACGCCGAACCTACATCTCTAAAGAGGAAAAAAGTGCCCCTGGATTTAAAGTTGCGAAGGACCGAGTGACAGTGATGCTATGTGGGAATGCGGCAGGGCATATGATTAAGCCCATGTTGTTATACACTGCCGCACGACCTCGGGCTCTCAAAAATAAAAACATGAACTTGCTACCAGTTTTCTACAGGAACAACAAGAAAGCGTGGATGACATCTGATTTGTGCGTGGATTGGCTGAAAAACTGCTTTGCTAGAGAGGTGAAAGATTATCTGGATGAACTTGGCATGGAGTTCAAAGTGGTATTATATCTAGATAATTGCCCTGGCCACTCTGAAGAACTCAAGACTGCCCACCCCAACATTGAGGTGGTTTTCCTGCCAAAAAACACCACCTCCATCATCCAGCCAATGGACCAGGGAGTCATTGTCGTGTTTAAGGCTAAATATGCAGAGAAGACTTTCAGCATGATTCGTGAGTGCCTTGATAAGGATGCTGATGTGACACCCAGAGAAATGTGGAAGAAATTTGATATTGCACAGTGCATAAACTTCATCGCTGAAAGCCACAATGAACTGTCGCAGAACTGTGTCCGATCATGTTGGAAAAAATTGTGGCCTGAAATTGTCCCAACATTCACAGGGTTCCCAACAGCCGAGCCTCAGTTACGCAACATAATAACTATGGCAAATGAAGTTGGAGGTGAAGGGTTCTCTGACTTAACAGCGGCAGAGGTGCAAGAAGAGTTATTGGGAAATGTTGGGGATCCATTTACAAGTGATGAACTAGAACAATTAGTGGAGCTGCAGGATGAAACAGAAGATGAAGTGAGTGATGATGAAAATAAGAACTTAACTTTAGATAATCTTGGTGAAGTAATAAGAATGAGTAAGGCCCTCTCTGCTCGTCTCTATGACATTGATCCCTCCCTTGATAGGTCCCTTAAAGCAAAGAGAGCTATTGAAAATGTTATGTTGCCATATATAGAACTGCAGAGGGAAATGAGAAGCAAGAAAGCACAGACCACCATCACCAACTTCTTCAGTCGCCGAGTGCCTGCCATCGCCGAACCTGCCGGCATCCTGCAACAGGAGGCAGAAGCTGCCGACACCTCACAACAACAAGACGTAGAAGCTGCCGGCACCTCACAACAACAAGACGCAGTACCTGCCCACACCCCTCAAGAAGATGCAGACCTTGACTCATCATACTCATCTGACTGGTCAGGCTTTTAATAAGCCTCAATCATCACACTTGTATATACTGTACACTGTATTGTTTACTGTAAGGACCGATGTTCACTTCAATAAATGAAATCGTAAGTTTGCTAGTATTTTTGTCCACTTATTATATTATTATTTATACACTATTATTTAAGGTTATGCGTAAAGGAAACGCATTAATGCTTAAAGGTACATTTATTCAACATATGCTAATAATAGTTAGAAAAATTACGTAACCATCACAGTATCGACGGTTTCTTTATCGACGGCCGTTTACAGAACGTAACCCCCGTCGATAAAGAGGGAGTACTGTACTACTACTTAAACACATCAATACTATGTTAATTGATCACTGTATAATAAATTCATTCACTCATAATTTCAAATTCCCTTATCATCCTGTGTTATATACGGAAATACTTGAGTCCCTGAGAGAGTACACAAAAAGAAAACGGAGGACTAAGACATCCTGAAGTGGATAGAGAACGGACATCTCTACTGGGGGACTCAAACGTTTCTCATGTTTTGTGGGCGCTGTAGCATAATATGAATAATATGTAAATTACAATATATATATATATATATATATATATATATATATATATATATATATATATAATATATATATATATATATATATATATATATATATATATATATATATATATATATATATATATATATTATTTATAATAAAAAATCTACAATGAAATACAGTACAGTAAAAGTAATGAATAATGATGAATGGATACAGTACAGTGAAAGTAATAAATAATAAGGAATGGATACAGTGTGACTGAGCACTTAACCTTTAATGTAGTCAGCTGAATGCACATGGGGCCCCCATAATTTTCTAATTATACATGGAGACTACATTAACTGGAAACGTTTCGGTATAGAAAATGCGTGTCATTTAAAATTTTTTTTTTTTATCTATATCTGAGGCGGTCGTAAGTCCCGACGGTCGTAAGTCCACGTAGTCGTAAGTCGGGGTCTAGGTGTATTTGCTTTGTGTAAACCAAATTATTACATTAGATCTAAAATTTGTATGTCTAATGCAAAATCCATGATGTTTATATTCAAAATGATCATCATATTGTAAGAATTCCAGCAATGTAAATTATATTCTGGCCGGGTAATTTGTATGAATTTTATGAGCTAAATAAAAAAAAAAAAGAAATTATACTTCTCCGCGTATATGAGTAGATGCACTGCGGAAAGTGAAAGTCCGGTTCTGGCAAGGTACCGCTTAAATGAGAAATCGCGGAAAGTGAAACCGTGTAAAGCGGGGTAATACTGTATTTAGTTTATATTTAATGTTTTGTTAATTCTATTACCAGTATACAGTACTTTGTATGTACTTTTTCTGTGAATTGGAACCAATTACCCAATATCCCATTGAAATACAGTGACCCCTCCGTTAACGAACTCAATCCGTTCCAGAAGGTCGTTCGTTAACCGAAACCATTGTTTCAATGGGTTTTTGGGTAATTGGTTCCAGCTCACCGAAAATTTCCTAAATTCAACAAAAATGGTAGAAAAGTTCACTTACTTTGAGGTGTGTATGTAGAAGGCTCCTGGATGATGATGATGATGATGATGGGATTTAGAATGGGGGTGGAGGAGAAGGAAGAAGAGAAGGCATTGGGGTGGAAGAGAAGTCACCCCATGGTGCCATTTCACCCATAAAATTTTAGCTCTGGTGTAATTCAAGATTATTTTCTTTAAATCAACACTGCACTGGATTATATATTGTCAATATGTACAATATATTTCAAAATGACCAATAATTTGCTTGGAAACACAGAAAAAAAGCGTTTAGTTGAAGAGAGTCTCAAGCAAGATGTTACCTCCAGTGAAAACAGAGAGAGACTAACTCCTGTTTGCTGTGTTAAGAGGTTGGATGCCACGCATTAAACTAGTCACTTTACCTTCAATTATGTTCAATAATTGTTAAAATGACTAACAAATTGAATATTAAACTTTTAGAATTATTGAATAGTATAAACTTGTTGATATTTACTAAAATAGTAAGGAATTTAAGCCCTAGAACCGATTAATGTATTGGCGGACTGATACTAAAGCTGGTTGCCCGGTCAGTGCAAGCGAAAACATGTTGAGGTCGGTTCTGAAGAACTTCGTAAACCAAATTTTTTTTCGTGAACCGAATTGAAGATCCTTATGGAAGGCAGTTCGTTAATCGAAATTACGTTAACCGAGGTGTTCGTTAAACGAGGGGTCACTGTAATAGATTCAGTTAACGAACGACTCTGGAACCAATTGTGTTCGTTAATCGAGGGACCACTGTACATATATAGTTATTTAAGGGCGATTTAGGAGTGTTTCTGACTTTACACGAGGTCCCAGGTACGTAACCCTCGGTAACCCTCGCGTAAGTTGCGAGTCCTACTGCATATTGGAAAATTTTGGTAATTTTGGTAGTGCAGTAGTAACAAATTTGAAATGTTTCCCTCGCGAAATAAAAATATTTATCACTATATATAGGAAAATGTCAATAATTTTGGTAGCTGCGATATAAAACAATCGTTATATAAAGTCGCTATATATCCCGACCCTTCTGTATACAGTCATGCACCGGTTAACGTCCTAGATACGTTCTTGGAAACGTGACGTTAACCGAAATGGACGTTGTCCGGTCATCACATAAACTTTGTATTTATACTTACGTGTATGTGGAATACAATATACGTACATATACACTTTTACTCTTAAATCACTACTGTAATATGATACAGGTGATTAATTTTTATCTCTTGTGCAAAATACATGACGTTTATATTAAAATTATTCACTGTTTTACAAGGATTCCAGCAACGCTGGGCAGATGGGGGAGAGGGAGGGAGGGAGCGAGCGAGGGGGCTTGGGGGGAGGGGAGCGGTTTGACAGTTGGCACAGGCCCAGGTCTAACGTGTGTATATTTATCAGTTCTTAGGTGACTAAGCTTCTCTCTTATAAAAAGCCAATGAAATGACCTGGGTGAATATAATTTACATTGTTGGGATTCTTGTAAGATACTGATTAATTTGAATATAAACATGCTATAATTTGCACTAGACATAACAATTTTAGTACCGTAATCAAATTAGCACATGTACACTCCAGCTTTGCACTAAGGTCATTTATTTTTTTTTACATTTCTTTTAGTATGGTGGGTGCATGTAAAGGGTTGAAAATAAATGAAGAAATTTATGCAAATCTACCCAAAAATACAGTTGAAAAACTTTATACTGTATTATAAATGTATTGTACACTAATGTACTACATTTTTATATCTTGAGCAAAATATATGACGTTTATATTCAAATTATTGGCTGTCTTGCAAGGATTCCAGCAATGCAAATTATAATCTCTTAACTTTAGTCTGAGATATTATATAAAATAACACCTTAAATCATAAAGTTATCACTAATCTTTTGTCTGGGAACACAAGGAGGGAGGTAGCCAGCGAGCATGGGGGGGGGGTGGGGGGAGGTGAGGTGAGATGACAGAGTGTCTGATGTTTGTTTATTTATTTGAGATAAGATTTGACAGTTGGCGCTGAAGGCCTGCTTGTTTATTTATCATACTTAAGAGTGACTAAGCTCTTCTCATAATTTGCCACCCAAACAACCTTGGTGAATATAACTTGCATTGCTGGGATTCTTGTAAGATAGTGATTTATTTGTGTAAACGCCTTAGTTAAGGACGTTCAGGTTAAGGGCAAGTCGAAGGGAATGATTGAAACCTGTCTTTTGATGCATTCAATATTTATTGATGTGGTCAAAACCTGCAGAGGAGAAGGCGTTCATAATATTACAAGGTGATCCATCTGATACATAATTAGTTAGTCTCACACAATTTTATCTTAATTACAATTTATTAAACATACTGACATAACACAAAGTTCATAACTCTATTAATCTTAGCTTCGCTTCATTCTGCATTGTCTTATTACTCCAGGTTAGGCAGAAACGAGTAGGCGTAATTAGTCAACAATATTTCAGTACCGAGGGGTATGTCATCACTTAGGCTGTACTTACAAGTGCGGGTCAGTGCAGATCAGTATGGTGTTCCAAGAGAAAAACAGTATTGCGAAAATCGTCCCAGCACAAATTCTCGGACAGGAGAAGGCTGGTCTTCACAGCATCACTAGAGAGGGCGATCTGTCTCATGGAGGGGCGGGCAGCCACCGTCATCAGTCCAAGACAGTCCAGGACTTGTCTGTAAACACTTCTACATCTGGCGAGGTCATAGGTCGAAAGATTTAATGGCATCACACACCAGCACTGTAGCTGAAGCCAGCGGCAATAACAGTTTGAATACCTGTATAAACAATCTATATTTGCAATAGACATAACAATTTTAGTACCCTAATCATTTAGTACATGTACAGTAAAGGTTTGTTCCATTGTTAACTGAGAGACCACTGTATTGCAGTGTACTTGTACTGTACAATATTGACTAAATTCACTAGATAACGTACACAACTAATGGTTGGTAAAACTTGTCAAGTAAGTGAGTGTCAAGTCTCTCAGTATGAGTGGCACGTGTGAGTGCTTGTGTCCCCCATCACAGGAGTCTGTTTTCTCTCGCTTCAGGACACCCGAGTCCGTTTTCTCTTAATCTTAGACTGCAGTGCACCAGAGACTTCGTTATTCCTTAGTAATGACACAGAATTTGAAATTGCAACCCCAATTGCAACTGGGGTTGTAATTGTTGAGGCAACTAGATATGTCTGATTACAGCAAATGTGTTATTGTCAATTTGTAGGTGAAAGATTTTATCCTCAATAGATGTAGGTTAACATTATACCTGGAGGTAAATGCTTACTAAAGCCTAAGGAAGGATATTCCTTTAACACATAATATCTGACCAGTATGGGAAGGATCATCGTGTCTCCGTCAGGGGGTCGTGGAGTGGTGGTCCAGCAGGCTTCACGGAAGTTTTTTTTTTGGGGGGGGGGGGCACGGACATATATGCTATCGGATGTTGTTCAGTTGGACGTTAACCGGCGCATGACTATATATTTGTACAGTAGTACTTTATGTGTTGTATAAACCACCTGGTTAAGGGTTGAACAAAGAAACTTGGTATCTAGAGCAGTCCTTCATTATTAATACACTATAATAATTGCATTGTTGTATATTTTTACTAGGTGTGTCCTCCAGTGAACCTATGTGCTGCATTACGGCAGTGTGCTTCAACTGGCCAGCTGGTGGTTGGAGTTACGTGGATGGTGGAGTTCTTCAGTATGGTTGACCCTGTTGCCTTACATTCTCGTCATTATCTAACTGTTGTCATGATACTCGTAGCTGTCTTCAGGTTACTCTATGTTGTTAGGTAAGAATGCCGAATAATTATAATCCAGCTAAATGTAAGAACCGTAAAACAAATCTATGCCAAAGTTCTTCGTTAATTGTTTTGTTAAATTTTAAATATTTCTTTAATACAGTAGTAATGATTGAGACAATGCTGTTGCTCTAGTTAATGGGTTATTTCATATCTTTCAGACCTGTGGAACCCACTGGATGTCAAGTATGTGATGTTGCTTACACAACCAGAAGTTTGACTCCGTATAATGGCCTTCTGTTGAAGCTACTTTTGGGTTGGCTCTTTGATCTACCAAACTTCCCTGATGGTTTATTTTTTATTGATGTGGGAGAGATAGATATTGACTATTTGGAATACAGTCAAACCCTTGACGTACTCAAAGCCAACTACCGCCATCTGTGTGTCACCTGTCTGAGGTGTCTATTTACACCAACTGATGATGTGATGGATAGAAGGACAGCAGAAATTAATACTGTATTAACACAAAAAGGAGTATCACCTCACAAAGACCTTAAACCAACAAAAGGTACTGGACTGCCTCTCACAAAGACTCCTTCTAAGCAAAATATAAAAGGTAAATAATTTGGTACTATGTTTAGTGTCACCAATGTACTGTATATCTCATGGAGCAACACCTTGCTAAACCTGTACTTAGGATACTTTAGGAGTAACTCCTCGCAGATATTACAATCTCTCTAAGTGACAAAAGTTATAATTTTTTTTTAATTTGCTACTTTTCCGACCTCATATATTGCAAATGAACCTCCATGTATGCCAGGGTCATTGTTAATAAACCTCCATATACTCGTATATCAGGGTTTTATATAGATACAGTAAACTCTCTGCCATGGAAGGACTTCTTGGGGGCCAACGTTGGAAAATCTGCAAGTGGCACAGTTAAGAGAATGGAATGAAAGAGTTATAACAGTAATGGGAGTCACAGATTACTTCAAATAGAGTGGTATGGTTAGGTTATGAGTGTGAAATGAAGAATGAAATAGGGATACTGTATTTTTTTATGGTATAAATAATATGATGTTAGGTTTGCCTATGGATATTCATGAGTAGAAACAAAGAATGAATGAGATTTTTAATGAAAGGAGAATGACATGAAATTTTTTTTGCATACAAGAATGTTTTACTAGTACAAATTGAGTAGGTTAGTGCTGTGTGATTGTTATATAGTACCAGCAATAAGGATCAAGGAGAGTTTATGGTCATCAGTAAGTACAGTAAACATAGCGTTAAAACACCTTAAGTTAGTGGCTGACTTTGCAAAATGACAAGATACATTTTCCAGATGGACATTATTTTTGTAACAAACATCTTTCTCAGCCATGTGAACCACGGTCAAGTATTTCTCACCCATGTGAACCACAGTCAAGTATTTCTCACCCATGTGAACCACAGTCAAGTATTTCTCACCCATGTGAACCACAGTCAAGTATTTCTCACCCATGTGAACCACGGTCAAGTATTTCTCACCCATGTGAACCACCGTCAAGTATTTCTCATCCATGTGAACCACGATCAAGTATTTCTCACCCATGTGAACCACCGTCAAGTATTTCTCAGCCTTGTGAACCACAGTCAATTATTTCTCAGCCATGTGAACCACGGTCAAGTATTTCTCAGCCTTGTGAACCACAGTCAATTATTTTTCAGCCATGTGAACCATGGTCAAGTATTTCTCACCCATGTGAACCACAGTCAAGTATTTCTCATCCATGTGAACCACGGTCAAGTATTTCTCATCCATGTGAACCACGGTCAAGTATTTCTCACATATATGAACCACGGTCAAGTATTTCTCAGCCATATGAAACACAGTCAAGTATTTCACATATATGAACCACGGTCAAGTATTTCTCAGCCATATGAAACACAGTCAAGTATTTCTCACCTATATGAACCATGGTCATATTTCTCCATGCACAGTGAACCACAGTCAAGTAAGCCATGTGAAACACAGTCAAGTATTTCTCATCCATGTGAAACACAGTCAAGTATTTCTCACCTATATGAACCACGGTCAAGTATTTCTCATCCATGTGAACCACGGTCAAGTATTTCTCACCCATGTGAACCACGGTCAAGTACTTGTCAGCCATGTGAAACACAGTCAAGTATTTCTCAACCATGTGAACCACAGTCAATTATTTCTCAGCCATGTGAACCATGGTCAAGTATTTCTCACCCATGTGAACCACAGTCAAGTATTTGTCACCCATGTGAACCACAGTCAAGTATTTCTCAACCATGTGAAACACAGTCAAGTATTTCTCAAGTATTTCTCATGTGAAACACAGTCAAGTATTTCTCACCTATATGAACCACGGTCAAGTATTTCTCACCTATATGAACCACGGTCAAGTATTTCTCAACCATGTGAACCACAGTCAAGTATTTCTCACCTATATGAACCACGGTCAAGTATTTCTCAACCATGTGAACCACAGTCAAGTATTTCTCACCTATATGAACCACGGTCAAGTATTTCTCAGCCATGTGAAACACAGTCTTGCTCCCCACAGATACTTCAACATGTCGTAAATGGTAACTATGCCACTCAAAATGTAAAATTCCACTAAAAGTGACTGAATGAAGGTAGTCATAATGTCGGGAACTGTACGATAATTTGATGAAGAAACGATAATTTTGAGGCTCCAGTACGATATTCACATTTGAAAATTTGTCAACACTGACTGCGACAGTAGCTTATGCAGATTCTTTTGAATAATTAAAGTTATTAAAGTAACAAATGAAAAACTAGTTTCTCAATTTTCCTTCTTAATTCAAGAGGAAATTGTTTTAGAATTTTTAGATTTAGAATTTTATATGAAGGAAGGAGGGGGCGTGGAGAGGAGGACCAACTGCTATAGGGGGTGTGACTCTAAAAAGGTTAAGAACCACTGGTCTAAATGGATACTTGGGTTTCATTTTATGTGCTGTGGTACAGTTGTGGAAATGTGTTCCTACACTCCCTGTGGTAGCCCGTGTCTTCAAATGGAACCATCGCAGTAATAGTATATGAATGAATGGGTATTGGTAGTGTAATGACAGACGTGATTGGTGGATAGGTTTGCTATAGGTCGTATAGGTTGGCCGTTTGGAACCACGGGTTATCACAGGGGGCGTAGGAACACATTTCTGCAACTACAAATTAAAAATGTAAGCAAGAATGTGTGGACATTTTGACTTGTCATTCTGGTTCTTTTCTCCCTGTTTCTACATGTATAATATCTTGCAAAATATTGTTTCCCCCTTTATTGAGTTACAGTAGAACGTCATTATAACACGAGATACGTACCAAGAGAGGTCGCTTTAAACCGAATTCGCACCAAGTCAAAGTGTTGTTTCAATGGAATAATTTAGTTTGGTACTTGAGAGAAACACAAAATACTAAAAAGACTGACAGTCTACCCAGATGCACCTCACCCCATCTCCTAGAATAAACAAAACATTGTTTTTTGGAGTATTATGTTAAAACAAACACTCATAAATCAACACAGCTAAAATTATGGGACGTGAAATGGTCTGTTTACTAGCGATCAGCTGATGGGAAGATTGTGGGGGGGGGTGGAGAGGTGAGGTGATATGTTTGACAGTTGATGCCAAGGTTTAGTGCTTATTTATTTATCTGTCCATAAGAGTGAATAAGTTTTTCTCTTATAAAATGCCACTGAACTGACATGTTCTAATTAATTTTATTACAAAGGACTAAAAATTTTATCTCTTGTGCAAAATATATGACGTTTATGTTCAAATTATTCGCTGTCTTGCAAGGATTCTAGCAATGCAAATTATTCTCCTAACTTTAGTCTGTGATATTATATAAGATAACAACTGTAAGCGTATAACCACCCAACTCTGGCTGGGAAAATAGGGGGGGGGGGAGGGAGGTGGCAGTGACATGTTTGACAGTTGGCACCTAAGGTCTAGTGAAGTATTTATTGAGATTGAGTTTTTGTTTTTTGTTTATAAAATGTCACTACACTGACCTAGGAGAATATAATTAACATTGCTGGAATTCTTATAATATAGTGATTAATTTGAATATAATCATGCTATAGTTTGCACTAGAATTTTTTTTTAGTAATCCTCTAGTACATTATATTGAGTATATGCACAGTACAGCTTTGCCCTTAGGACAGTGTAGCGTGCTCAGAGAAACATTAGGCGCGAATTTTAAAATGTGATGTGCCAGATTGACTCACTCAAAATAGGAAAGATTCGCTTTACATTAAAACATTGTCCGTAATTGTGGGTGTCGCTTTAAATCAATAATCTTAAATTGAATCACTTTAAATCGACATTCTACTGTACCTGGATCTTTCTCTTTGTTCCACTCATCAGAAAAGTCAGAAAGGAAAAGGATAATTATCATATAGATAATAATGAAACTACTTGATCAGTTTTGAATGTTTTCACATGTGTAAAAAAATTTCTTTATAAACAGGATCACCAAGCAAAACTCCCTCCAAGTTTTTATCAGTGAGCATGATAGAGAGTCCTCAGACTACACCTCTCAAAGGCTCTGACACTCAGATTGTGGCAGAGCGTAAGCTGAATCTAGATGAGTCTAATTTTGTTGATCAACAGGTAAGTTTAAAGTCTTATATTACCAAACTACATTTATAAATAAAAAGTATTGTGACAATTTATCTGGACTAAAAATATGAAACTTTTTTATATATATACCAAACAAAGTTCAGTACTGTATTGAATGAGTTTTTCGGGTGAGCTTTATACCGAAAAACTCCTTATACCAAACTGGCTGCTCACCAATTATTTTGTAATAGTGAGGTACATAATATTGTACAATACTGTAGTTTAAATATTTACTTAACAAAAGTCCAAAAGGATGGTCATATGCTTTAAAAAAATGTAAAGATTGATTTTGGGGTCCAGTATTATGTCGCCTGGTAGGGAGATTAACCTGCCACATCAACTAGATCCATTTTATTTTGGTCAAAACTGTCAAATACAAATAATAATCAATTTACAAGAGGGAACTGAAGTTCAGTGTCATATCATATTTGAATACATTTTCTTAATATTAGCACACAAATGAGTACATTATCTTAATAGTAACAATATAAGCTGCATATCATCAGAAGTTGTTCAATTAATATTCTTCACGTCCACAATAGGTTTACGAGTATACTTACTTAATTGTAGGTCCGGCTCAGAGCAGAAAGCGTTGGTGTGTTTAGGGCGATCAGTTGAGAGGTACTGGTAGTTATATGTTAGCGTCTCAAGACCCAGGGAGATACATCAAGCTGACTCGGCATAGTCCACCTCTGGCTTCATTATAGTAGGACTGAGTCAGCGCCTGTTCGCTTGGTACAACAAACAATGCTTTTCTCATTACTCTATTCACTATCCTATGATTACCGCTGTCCAGCGGTAAAACAATGTATCTTAAAGTTTCCAGAAATATATAGTTATCCTCATCTCCAAATAAGTGGCCCTTAATCACATACCGTAGGTGTTGAGGATAAGGAAGCAGTAAATTTCTTCTGAAGTCAGTACTGTACTGTACAGTGATTTAAATGTGCCATTAAAAGCATTATATTTTTTTATTATTATTCACTTTATATGCTTGAATAGTTTTTTGAAAATAATGTTGTCTTTCAGATGATCACAATCTGCTGTCCATTTATAAGTGAACTAAAGAACTTACTGAGTGATTACTGGGTAGGTGGAGGTTGCAGTAAAGGTACCAACAGTTACCGCAAGATTACACCACTCTCTGCCTCTGATAGAACCACTTCAACACACTCACAGATGCAGCTGCAGGTAATTCATGTTTCATTTATTTAAAAGTACATTACAGTTCAGTACAGGTAGTATTTGAGGAGCACAGAACCCAAGTAGGACCAGCATTGGTTTACCCAGAAAACAATACCCATGATGTCTCTCACTTGTATCAATGGAATCTGCACTAATGATGTTACAATCTTCCCTCTTGAATCACTTCAATATCTTCACTGGTTCCAAAGTTATGGTAATTTCATGGTTTGCAAACTTTAACACTACAATTTTCTCTGTTTTTCATTTACAGTGCTAATCCTCCTTCAGTTCTGTCCACCTCATTGCTGCTGGTGTGAATGATAAAGGAAATTGATATGTAGATAATGAGAGAGAGATCTTTATTTTGAAAAAGTTGAGCATAACTGGTAAAGATTGTTAATGTTAGGATATATGTATTGTAGGAGTTAATGTTAGGATGTATGTACGAGTTAATATTAGGATTGTTGAAGAATAATATGGATGGTAAAGATTGTTAAAGACAGTAATGCAGTACAGTATTAACCCCTAGGCTTTGGGTCACGTCACATGACGTTTTGATCTTTCGTGAGCCTATGTCAATAAAAGGGGTGGGCCTGGCTAGATTATGTTGCCAAGTAGGTATTTATCTTTCACTCACCCACACATGAGTGCCTTCCAGTCTCTTCTCAGTAGCTTCTTAGATTTTGTGATGTAGGAATCTTGCCCTTGGACTTGACTCACTTCACTGTATGTTTCTTCCTCCACAACCCCCAAGCACAGGTCTAGTATTGTGATCAATTACTGGCGTAGTAATAGTGATTGTTAATAGTGTATTTAGTAATAAGATAGTAAAATATGTGTCCTGTACCTCATGCTGCCTACAAATTAGTGTTGTTTACCTCGTTACTACTGCTTCACACACGCCACTTTATGAACGATCTTGACTCTTTCTAACCCCAGTGTTGCCAACCTGGGGTAAGGCAGTGTTACTTGTCTTATTCAGTACAGATATAGGCAGTGTTACCTGTCTTATACAGTACAATGGTCCCTCGGTTAACGAGCACAATTCGTTCCAGAAGGTTGCTCGTTAACCGAAAAATTTGTTAACCGAAACCATTGTTTCAATGGGTTTTTGGGTAATTGGTTCCAGCTCATCGAAAATTGCCTAAAGTCAACAAAAAAGGTAGTAAAGTACACTTACTTTTAGGTGTGTATGTAGAAAGCTCCTGGATGATGATGCTGATGTGAATTTGAAGTGGGAGGTGGAGGAGGAGAAGGGAGAAGAGAGGGAAGTGGAGGTGGAGGAGAAGCATTTTACTGCTTATTGGAAGGTGAGTCACCTTCCATGAAAATGTCAGGAACCTCTGAACTGACAGATTCTCCACCAGGAACATCCTCTCTCCTTCTTGAAGTGGAAGGCTGAGGGCTAGCATCTAGTTCCCGCTGCCTTTTACTGAAGAAACTCAATTTTTGTCTGTGGGGCATCTCTATTCCTCATCATTAACTGATGTTTGAAGGAGGAGACCACTGTGTCCTCAACATGACACAAAACTAGTTCAGACTTTTCCATATCTGGGTGCCTTGAAGCTAGTTTCCTGAACTTCTCACAGTGGTGAACAACATCTTTCAACTCTGAAGTTGACATATGGTCATCACTTTCCTTTTCCTCCTCACCACTGTCAGCCTCTAACATCTCATCCAGTTGCTGCAAGTCATCTGGAGTAAGTTCCTGTTCATGAGACATCACATGCTCTTCTACACCATCCT
>NW_024733231.1:446503-533946 GCF_018991925.1 Homarus americanus
ACAATCATTGAACGCTCACTCGTTCATTAGTATTCGGGATAATATAATAAACATTACTTTGTTTTACCTAACACATCAAAACCAATGTTACATTTCAAGTATAACATATAATATCTAAATTTTAACTGCTTCGGTGTCTACACAACGACTCATTTGAAGTTCATATGCTGACCAGTAATTTATTCATTGGTTCTTATTTCCGACACTCGTAACAGAAACGTCGGCCATTTTAGAAAATGGCGCCGTATATAACTCGCACGCATTTTTTACAATAGCAACACTTGGTTTCATGATCTCCACACCCCAATGCTAGTTTTTGCTATGCAGACAAACGTTACCCTGTTGACCCGACACACTCGAAAACTAGGCCCTTTTTGGGGTCTTGCTCCTGGACTATGATTGACATGCAGAGTCAGCCATAAATGCATCTCCTGTGGTAAAAATTACTGTCGCTCTAATGTGTGCAAGGACTGTGGTAACCCATGTCATATTTATGCTCCATGCTCTGTTGTGAGTGAAGAGGTTAAAGATGGATGTAATGTCCCTCTGCTTTATTACCTCTGTGACCGCAATCGGAGCATTCAAACTGAACGAAAGTAGTCATTTTGAAAATAGACCGGTCATTGTGCAAAAATGCCAATTTCCCAGAGGTCATAACATAAAATTGTATCCATTTATGTGTCTATTAGTCAATCCAATATATTATATCTGTCTATTTTAGGAAACATATAGTTAACTCCTGTGAAAAGCTTTGTATTTAAATTTGATGGAAGAAAGAAATTTGGCTTTTTTGGCATTTAAATAAGGATCAATACACACAAATGGATAAGGAGGTGAATATCTTGAAAAGGTACAAGACTGATTTACAGAAACTACTTTATGATGTTTGTCTTGGCATCGGAAACATTGACAGGAGGAACATGGAAGGCCTTCTTTATTAAACATTCCAAAATCAAGAGAAAATAGAGATCTTGACTCCTGATATTCTTAGAAAATAAAAGATACACCAGTTATATTAAATAAAGGAAATCTTGTGAAGTGCATTATTTCATTGATTGTGCGAATTACCCACTGTATTGCGAGGGTACCGTACTCTGAGGCAGAAAAAATGAAAATCCCGATTGTTTACACCAAACCAAAGTGGATGAATAGTTTGTATTAAGTTATACTTTAGTCCATAGTACATATTTAAACCATTTTTTACGTCATGATTTAGAACTAGAGTTCCGGTCATTTGAAATAGAGATGCCACTGTAGCCTTTGAACACAAGCGCCGAGTCGCTCTGGCCGACGAGTTACAGTGGTGGAGAGGGCGTGGTCGCAATAGTAGGGTGGTATAAAGGCGGGTAGGGGTAGCCAACAGGGGTGGGGTTTTAGGAAAGAGATAAAAGGTGTTGAGTAGGTGTCATATCTGCTTTATCTTAAGTCAGACATCTCGCACCTAATTCTCCTATGTACAGTCACCCAAAAAAGTCCTGTCGCGAACCACGAACCCCGAGATTCAGACTCGTGAACCCGAAGCAGTAGACACTGATACATTATTCTGTCCATATATGCTTCGGATTCAAGAGTCTGAATCTCGGGGTTCATGGTTCGCGACAGGACTTTTTTGGGTGACTGTACTTCTTCTCTCCCCTTCCTCCGTGTATCTCGGAAAAAAAAATTATCAAAGTCTTCTAAAAATTTCCATAACACTTTATGACGGATATACTTACATTTATTCCCTTTTAGGAAAATAAAAATGAAGAGATGATCACATTTTATTTACTTCAGATTATACACTGGGCTGCATTTGAAAAAAAAAATCATGAGGTGCGGGGTTTCTTAGCTGATTATTTATGTATTTTGCGTGCTGATTCCAAAAATGCCATTCATTTTGCCCAATCAGGTCAGATTTTCATGCTATGGGAATTAGGAAAAAATCGAAATTCTTAAATATGATGTCAAAATTTTTATACAAAACATATCATAAGAAATGTAACCACAACACATAGGACCAAAATATGTCAACTACATAGATGCCTTTACAGTTAGACATGCATAAATGGCTGTCACAGAGAATTTCTTTGGTGGTTGGTGTCTGGGGCGTCCCGTTTCAGACACCAACAGTAGTCGGCGAGCATGTTGATATCCCAGCGACCCTGGTACCGCTCCTCCATTACACGGATATCTTGATGAAAGCGTTCTCCTTGTTCCTCACTCACATCACCACAGTTCTCTGGAAAGTAGTCCAAGTGGGAACTGAGGAAGTGCATCTTGATGGACATGCGTGCACCAAGAACTTTGTAGCTCAGAAGTAGGTCCTCAACAACTCGTTCATACTCTGGACTTCTGTAGTTGCCAAGAAAATTGGAGACAATAGACTTAAAGGCATGCCAGGCTTTCTTCTCATTTACATCCATGCTGCAATCAAACTTGGGATCTTTGAAAAGTTCTCTGATCTGAGGGCCATCAAAAATTCCTGCATTCAGCTTTGCCTCACTGACTTTTGGAAGTTTTTCTTTCAGAAAATTGAAAGCCTGGCTTTTTTTGTCCAGTGCCTTTACAAAGTTTTTGAACAGACCGAGCTTGATGTGCAGTGGCGGAAGAAGAATGTTCTGCGGATTCACCAGAGCATGGGCAACAACATTATGAGAACCTGTAGTAAGTCCACTTCTTGCAGGCCAGTTACATTGCATGTAGTGCTGCTTGTCTGCTCGACTATCCACAGACAGAGGAAACATGCCATGTACCACCAGATGAAAAAGAAATTTAATTGTGAAAAAATATATGTAAAAAAACACGGACATATACTCTTTTCCTTTGCGTCACGGCGGACATTTAAATGGCCGGCGAGCACGTGGGTGTATTTAAATGCATCGTAAGGGCATTAAAACTGACCGAAATCTTTTCTGTGAGGCTTGCCAATGTCTCTGATGATTTTTTTAATGAACGAATATGAGGACCCCATTTTGATCGATAAATGCCAATATTTTACCTGAATCTCCGCTTAAAATGCTATAGCACAAAATTCTGACCTGATTGAGCAAAATTGATAACAGTTTTGAGATCAGCATGCAAAATACACCCAGAAAAGCTTAATAATACACAAACCTCAAAAACTATGCAGGGCAGTGTTATGGATGATGTAATATTAACAAGACCATAACTTTATACATTGTATTACTCTCACCACATCAAGTTTCTTTCCTCCAGCATTAACCCAAGCGTTGACCTCGTCCTCCACCAGGTCCAGAGGTCCGACAGAGTCCAGTACAACATCATGGAACTTCTTAATGTCAAACTCGTCGCCTATTACACTGGCGGCCTTGTACCTCAAGTCCATTAGCTTGAGTTGCCCCACCTTGTAAGCCAGCGCCTGGCCCGGCATAGTAATGTACCGGTCCACCTCATTCTGCAACGACTCACACAATTACGAATTAATTAATGTGCGTAAGGCAAGAAAAAGTATAAGAATTCGTGTGCCATAGATTAGCAATACCATATTTAAGATCCTGAAATCACATTGACCGAACTTCAGCTCAACTTCCATCACTTGAGTTTTACCGCTATGCTTCTGAGACCATGTTGGTATATTTATATCCCTATTAAGATGAAGGAATAAATAATAATTTTCTCTCAATAACTCCCTTACATTCTCCCCAGTGACCAAATAAGACTTGTCACACTCACCTACCACACGTCAAGTAAGGAATCCGTGATGTAAACACAAATATGACCCACCTCCACTTTTACAGTAGTCATGGCTGTGTGGTTAATCAGGTAGTCGACGGCCTCCTGACGGGTCCAGCCGAGGGCGTGTAGACCTGTGTCAACTACCAGGCGAGAAGCGCGGAAGATCTCCAAAGAATAGTGACCATACCTGTTCCCCCAGGGACAATACGTTGTATATATATATATATATATATATATATATATATATATATATATATATATATATATATATATATATATATATATATATATATATATATATATATATATATATATATATATATATATATATTGGTAAAATCACACAGGGAAAAGGAATACAATGGAGAACCTTAGCTTTCGTCATTATTCAAGACATCTTCAAAGGCAACTGAATTACAAGGACTGAGAGAGGCTTATATACACAGGGTGACCTTACAACACATAAAGTCAGGTCAAAAACATGACATCCACTAATCCACACACCAACACGCAACTATTACTAATATAATAATTAAGAATAGCCCAACCTTGAATGTAAATGGAAGTGTTTTGTATTCCATTTAGCAATTGTACTGGAAATTATGTAGGTCAAACTGGGAAAGCATTGCAACTCAGAATTAAACAGGACAAGTACAATATTAGAGCAGCATCTGAAAGCAGTGCACTGTTCATTCATTTAAGGGACAATACTTATCATCCCATAGATTGGAAAAACAGTTTAGAAGTGTATAAATCATCATACTTCACAGAAAGGCTTCTGGTTGAAGCAAGTTTGATTAGAGAATTGAATTCTATAAAATTTAGTGATGTTCAGTACAAACTGATATGTTATACAAAATTATTTATCAGTGGCCTCAGGTTAAAAATACTTTGAAAGCATTCGAGGTAAATGTAGGATAGATGATTAGTGGGTCTTATATTTTTGACCTGATTAACATGACTAGTTACGTCGCCCTTTCTTTTAACCTCCTCTTATGTTTGCGGTGGTGTTGGTGTGTGGATTAGAGGATGTCATGTTTTTGACCTGACCTCACATTTTGCAGGGTCACCCTGTGTACATAAGCCTCTCTCATTCCTTGTAATTCAATTGCCTCTGAAGATGTCGTGAATAAAGACGAAAGCTAAGGTGCTCCATTGTTTCCCTTTTCCTGTGTGATTTTATCAAGATTTATCTTATCCACGCCTGGGGGGCTAAAAAAAAAGAATAGAAAGAAATTGTATATATATATAATCAACACGTCAATCCGCCAGGATTCGAAACCACAGGACACTAGCCCATGACTGTGACTGGGGAACGCTAACCGCTGGACCACCAGGACACTAAAAGCAATTGTAGACTTTGTTATATTTCACACAAAGCCTGTTGAACGAGCTTATGGCGCCGTGAACCTCTAATGGGGACTACCCGTATCATGTAGGTGGTCAGAGTAACGTTTTACCAAATCCGGCTTCGAAACACGAGGATCCATATATATTTCATTAGCCCAATAGCATGCGGACTTACATACAATCAACACCTCACCTTTGAGGTGTTGATTGTATATATATATATATATATATATATATATATATATATATATATATATATATATATATATATATATATATATATATATATATATATAACGAAGAGGAGAACCAGGGAAAACACAAACATCTTGACTAAGTTTGGTTTCTTTAATCACTAACGTTTCGGAAAAATCATTTTGCATCATCAGAGCCTTAAAAACATAGGTGATATACAATAAAAACGTGACATTATACCTAAATTTACCTTCCACAAAATTTAAAGAAAGAGCACTCTAATTTAAAACCAATAAAAATGACGAGAGACCTACGTACAAAGCTAAAATCAGGAATTTTTGTTTATGAAAATACGCTTTCCACGTAACAAGTCCATTGTGTGTAACCGGTCGGAATTTACTGGACTTTAATGTCTCACTAGACTTGGGGTTTATTAAAGATTATTAGATGGTAATTGCAGTGGAAGCGCCCATTTTGAGAGAAATCCCGAACCAGCACAAGAACACTTAAATTTACTAAACAAAATGAATTGTACGTAACCTGTGGAAGGATAGCGTCTGTGACTGGGATGAATGAGACACACTGTAAAATTTAGACACATATATTCCCTCCAACACTACAGACACAATCAAATAATGGTACACCAATATGCGCACCTCTTAACCTGAACTTAAAACACTACTCTGGGGAATAAAGGTTATACATGATATTGAAAATATTAGAAATTCAGTCAATGCCTCATTAGACAACAATAAATTTAAATTATTAAGAAATGTTACTTGCACATATGAAACAGGCCTTAAGGGCTTTCAACAAAATTATATCAATCACTGAGAAGATTTCATAAAAAAATAGGAAATCAATAACTCTACAATGAATAGGCCTTAAGGGCACTCAACAAAATGATATCCAGCACTGAGAAAATGGTATAAAAAATAGAACTTATTAACTCAACCCTGAGTAGGCCTTCAGGGCACTCAGCAAAATTATATTACCCCACCAGATACACACCTCCTAATCTAACTTAAACACTACTCTGGGGAACAAGGGTTATAACTGAGATTGAAATTATAAGGAAATATTAAATGCCCACAGCATACATTAGTAACTGAAAAAATAGTATTAAGTACACACAAAAATATTATCACTATTATTAAGAAGTTACTGAGTCCACCAATACCCGTGAACTATGCTTCCTAACCTAACACATAGATTCCACCTGCACTCCGTAGTTTTTAAGGCACAACCAACAAGCACCCATAGTTTAAGGCCCAAACCAGCCTTTCTCAACTTTGGAATGTTCCACTGGACTCTTGGTCCCAGTATGTGACCCTGTAATGGCATGTACAAACTGGACAATTTTGTAATTAAGAAGATTTGTAACCAGGTGAGAAGGTTGGGTCGCCTTTCCCTCTGACCTGACTACCGACCGTTGCCGTGCTATTTAAAGATTAGTAGGGTCATTACCTAATACCTGACCATTGTCGACCTGGTCTCACCCTCCTCTGTATATATACACCTTGTTTTGCACTTCTCTATAGTCTGTACTCACCCCGAAGATGTGAATTACACGAAAGCACTTGGGAACTTCGTGTTTTCTTCTTTCCTTGTGGTTATCAGCATATACCTAGATCACGCGCACCTACAGTGATTTACTTGCATATATATATATATATATATATATATATATATATATATATATATATATATATATATATATATATATATATATATATATCAACGGCAGTCTCAAACGGCAGTCAATCTCTGGCAGTCAATTTCCGGCAGTCAAGTGGGTTCTGACGGAACCCTGAAATGAACTCACTGTTAGCTCTTGTTAATTTTATCACTGCCCTATCTAAACCCTGTCTGAGATCGAATGAGACTTACTTGTTATGCTGCAATAGCGGAACACAGGTGACTAGGCCACGTGACTATTTCTGTGACGGACGCGCAGGGACGTCTTGTTTGTCGGAATGCTTCCCCGTGACTGAGAGAGAGCCCGCCTGTGTCCTCTCAAGTCGTCAGCTTAGGCCTACGTGACATATTTTCCGCCTAACTAATAACTCCTTGGGACACCCGTAACATTATTAAGACTGATAAACGATCTATAATAATTTTAAATTCAATAATAGTCCCTTAACTTCATGAATCGCATCATTATTAATTCGGCAAATTACATTTAATATCACTTAGGCCTAGTTCCACAACCTCTCGCTATGTGCAGGGAGCGCTCTCTTCCCTCCGACGACCTTGAAAGCTCAGTATCGCCAATGGCGCGGTGTTTGAAATTACACTGAAATTTCTGAATATTACATATATATATATATATATATATATATATATATATATATATATATATATATATATATATATATATATATATATATATATATATACTGTATACATGTGTGTGTGTGTGTGTGTGTAACAGATTAAAAATCTTATTGGGATTATTTAAGGATGGTAATGCAGTGGTAGGACCCCTCGGACTAAGGAATCAGCACAGACAAAAATTTTATATATACTTTTAGTATTTACCGTGACCTGGGCTGGTGTTCCTGAGCTTGTGGTTAAAGAGACGCACAGGTAAAGGTATGTCATTTGTATTAATCATCAGCACCATCCCTACAACACTAGAAAATTATTAATTACACAGGGCAATTACTTCATTGGATTTATCCCTCGACACATCTTACATCACGAGACACAATTATGATGTGGTATATCTCGAATTTAGCAAAGCCTTCGACAGAGTCCCCCACGAAAGACTAATAAGAAAAGTGGAGGCTCATGGCATTAAAGGAGATATTCTAAAATGGATTAGGGCGTGGTTACAGGACAGGAAACAGCGAGTGAGCATTAACGGCGCTAAATCCCATTGGAGCAACGTCACTAGTGGGGTTCCCCTAGGCTCAGTACTTGGACCATTATTATTTATTATATACATAAACGACATAGATATAGGCGTAGACAGCAACATAAGCAAATTTGCTGATCACACTGAAATAGAGCGTGTAATTAAATCTGACTAGGACTCCACAAAGCTACAGGAAGATCTAAATAAATTTTTCGAATGGTCTGAAAAATGGCAGATGAAATTCAATGTGGACAAATGTAAAGTTCTCAGTATAAGAGATGTAAACAGGGAAACCAGATACCATATGAACAACGATGTCATTGAGAAATCCGACTGCGAGAAAAATTTAGGAGTAATGATAAGTAGGAATCTTAAACCAAGTAAACAATGTGTATTTGCTCGAAACAAGGCTACTAAAGTACTTGGGTTCATACAAAGGAGTGTAAGTTACAAGACTAGGGAGGTCATCCTTAAACTATATCTTGCTCTTGTGAGACCTTACTTGGATTACGCAGTTCAATTCTGGTCACCTTATTACAGAATGGATATAGAATCCTTGGAAAGAATTCAGACAAGACTAATCCTGGGCATTAGGAACCTTGAGTACAGAGACAGGTTAAAGCTTCTTAATTTGCACTCCCTCGAGAGACGTAGAGTGAGGGGCGATATGATAGAGGTGTATAAATGGAAGTCAGGGCTGATATATGCTTTACAACACAGAAAGACACAATGGAGAAAGTATGTTTGTTGGCTGCGGGTTGGCAACGATAATATCTTCCAAGCTGTATTGTCCCTCAGATTGGTAGCCAGAAACTTAGCATGAATGTGATATGGTTCATAAGAGAATGCTTTATTACCCTTCGTGATAATGGCCTTATCATAGTCTACATAGTTTGATCCCTACAATGGATATCATGGTGGGATTATAGGTGACAAATGAGCGACATGATTAATATAAAAGTGTGTCACAACTAGAAGTAGGTGACACCATTGAATAGGGTTGGCTGGAAAAATAAGGTAAAAGCAGCAGGAACATATTTTATTATTAGTTAAACTCTTATAGGTAACCATAAATGTTGCCCAGTTAATGTTATATGCATTCAAAATATTTTTTTTTTAATATTTACAGATAAAAATGACAAGACAATAATTCAAACGATCTATTCTTTAGATTAAAAAAAAAAATATGCATAACACGTAACTTGTCCGGCATGGGTGTCACCAGGTCTCCACCACCTCCGGTCTACCCCTGTAGTTTTCTCTATCTGTCTGTTAATGTGCACCATTATGTCAAATAATGTAAAACTTGATTGGATAAATTTTTTCGTTAATGTATTAAACAAAACAATGATATCCTTTCCCGGTCCTTATTGGGAAATGGAAGTATCAGAGCTCGATTGTTGAACTGCTTGGGTGCTTGTTTGTGTGTAGGGGCTATGTATGACCAGTGGAGCCACTGCTTGAAATATGTTGCTATACAGTATATTGAAAATTTCACCCTAACCTTGAAAACTTGAGGAAAAAAATTGAAATCCTCTCATACATTGAAAAATCCTGTTATTTTTTATATTTTTATATATCTTTTTATATTAAAGAATCATAGTTAACTTAGTTATGACAACGTTCTATTGGCACTTAGTGTGGTAAGTAAGTTGGCACCCCTAGACCCATGATTCGCCGATTTCGCATCTCTAAGCAACGTGAATCCTACATTTTTTATTTAGCAAGAAATGTTAAATATATTTTTTATAGTGCTGCAGTGTAGAAGCAACAATTAAAACTAATTAATTAGTAGGCTACACTATTCCTACAGTACAATAGGTCTACTTGTTTAGCTACTAAGTAAAATCTCTTCTTTGATTTACTCAGATAAAACTTTACTTAGTCTCGTCTCAAACCGTCCAACGAATAGATTTCGATTTCCTTAGCAATGCAGAATGCCGAGTGTCTATTTTTATTTGGTTGTCTATTATTTTCTTGTATATTTTATATTTTTTGTACAGTCACGAGTCATAATAACAAGAACACCCTGCTCGAACGGAAGGTGAGACTAGGTGGCCTTTCTGGACGACAGCTCACCATGCTGACAACAATGCGACACACAAACGAACACACGCCAGACGATAGTTTGACCAATGGTTGTTTCCCGCTCGTCACCACGGACAGAGCTTGGGAAACCATTGATAAATAATAATATAGATACATCGCCAATTCTGTATTACCATTAATGTTAATGCAATAAGAAATAACTTTATGTTAAAGCAAAGTTGCACTAACTGAAAAATCAACTCCATATATCAAAAAGGTATTGTTGACAAGTAATTTGGCATTTAAAGCTGGTGGTTGGAGTAATACCAATAGTATACTACTGTACTGTGGTGTTTGTGGCACCGTGAGTGTCCAGTTAGTGCCTCTATTTGTTATATCATATGAAGGTGTCCTGAGCTCTGGATTGCGACATGTAATATGACCTAAATATCTACAAGGATAACATATACTGTAGTTGTCCATATAATACCTAATAGAAACATATTTCACCTCACGATGTGTAAATGAAGGTCCCTTATTATTTGACTGCTGACCATAGTGTGTTATATGCCATAATTATGTCACATTTTATTATCTTATTGGCATGATAACATAATGGGTGTCATCACTGGGGAGGAGGGGACGGGTTTGTAGGGGTGCTGCAGGGCGGGAGATGGGTATGGCCAAGGGCGGATGGGATCGAGCAGGGAAGTTGGGGAGACCTCGGACAGGGATTGTGCGTGGGGTAGGAGACAAGGCATGGTTGGAGGATATATATTGCCATGAAATGTGTCTTGTTTAAGCCACCCTGTATATACCAAAAAGGTTCTTTTTACGAAACATGATAACAGGATAGTAGGTAGTAGGCAGCTATCAAACAGGGAGGTACTACCGCCTGGGAAGATATTGGAAGCATAATGTGTTGTCTAATAGTAGACCCTGCTGCCATATGGCATCACGAAACTTTTGCTGATCTGACTTTCTGCTTCATTTACACACAACTGCAGGGTCTCAATTCTTTCTCTTACTTTGACAACACAGCATACATACTGTATATCGTTTCTCACTATTGATCTTTTTTTTAATTTTTGTATTTCTTTACGGTTCTTTTTTGTTATTATTATTATTATTTTTATTATTATTATTATTATTATTATTATTATTAATATTATTATTATTATTATTATTATTATTATTATTATTATTGTTGTTGTTGTTGTTGGTGTTGTTTAATTCATAATTTTGTAGTTTTTATTTTAAATTTTATATATTATGAACTAATTATCATTATTATTATTATTGTTATTATTATTACATTTTCGCCCCCAGGCCCCGTGTGGGTCAGTTACCTGTGTCCGGGTGTGTAATAGGCCCCTGTCTCATCAACAGAACGTATTATATAAATGGGTCAATACATCTGATATTATATTCAGATTCACCACCCAAGAGGGCGAGACCCATAGCTCAGCATTTCTGTAAGCAAGCACTGCGATGCCCCTAAGCTTCAGTAGCTCACCTCAACTCATATCGTAAGGACGTGACCTAACGTTTATTATACATAAACGCCGTCCCCTTCTCATTCACTCCTAGACAGTGAGACTTACAGTTGATATACACTCAGGAATTATATATACAACCTTTTATAATAAAACAAAGGAACTACCGTTTGGGTTTCGTTACTTAAAACCCAAATATAAATATATGTGAACGGACTGGTTAATTGGACAAGCAGCCGATTCATATAGGCTAATCCCCCCCCCCACCCCCCCAAAAAAAGATCAAAGTAAGGGTTGACCTGGTATCAAGCCACAGTGTTACAATAGGATGCAAACTGAACACATGATAACCTTGGCATTAAACCTTATTACTTGTATTAAAAGGCTATATTTATGTTCTTGAATGAGAACATATTACCCTTTCAAATTACGCTCTGCAAACCAATACAATCACTTATTTTACGTTCAGGTGTCATGTGTTAATACTAGCAATATTATGTAAAGCAGGCCGTGTCTAACTCACAAAGACTCACATGTTCATTTACTCAGCACCGATCGCTAACGTGACACCATCCCTTCGTTATTCCACCGAATGAATTTATCACAGTATGGTAGACAAATATATTGCTACTGTAGAAAATATGCCAATCGTAATGCAAACAACAATCCGTGACGCCACCTCCATGAACATGAAAAAATACTAACGTGAATGTATTGAGGCCGGTTTCGAGCAAGCTTCATGACAGTAACCGAAACATCAATCTTCGAACACAAGTCATTCTTATAGCTCCATGAGGCGACACCGCACTAGTTGGCACTGATCGCCTGACTTGGTAATTGTAATACCCGTTCCGTTTGTTCAGTCTAGCATCTAGATTCTAGACCAGTGGTTCTTAACCTGAGGGGGCGTCAGTAATTTCCAGGGGGGGTGCAAGCCCTAGGGAAAAAGTAGGAATTTCTCTAATTATAATTATAGTTTTTATTCTCTTAACAAGAGCGTGGGCTAATATTGAGAAGTTTATGAAAAAATGCAAAAGTATCGCCTTATAACTTTAGTTTTCTATAGGCTACTTTTTTGACTTAGGGCTTACCATTTTCTGTGCTTATTGACCCCCCTCCCTATCCCTTGAAACCCATGGGGGGGGGGGTTAACTCGTCCTGGACCTGTATACTGCTCGTTGGTGACTGGTGAGCCCCGTTCTCTCCCAGTCTTCTGCACACGTCCGTGGCAATAATTCCTCTTCTCTCACATTTATTCAGTTAAGGCTGTTGAGGTATGTTTTATCCCAGTTGCTATATTTACCTAAAAATAGTAAGCAGCCATAAGTTTATTGGTGAATTGTGAACACGCATGTGTTGCTCTGTTGGTTATTCTCAAGTTTTGAATTCCGTTTGCATTTTATCAGAAGTTGGTGGTGCTTAAAATCATGTGGTGGTAACAGGTGGTTATGGTAAAGTTGTATTTATGATGATATTGATTTGTTTCTTAATAATCATGTGTTTATGATCATGATGTGTTTACTATAATGTTGTGGTGTTTGTTAATATTTACTTAATAATTATGTGGTGGTGTTTATGATCATGTAGTGGTGCTTATGATCATGTTGTGATCATTGATGTTTGTTAATAATCATGTGGTGTTTATGATCATGTGATGTTTGTTAATGATATGGTGGTGTTTATGATCATGTATGATTGTAGTCACTTGTAGTGTTTACGAACTTTACGATCATATGTTTGTTTTTGATCATGTGGTTGTGATTATCATGATGTTGTGGTGTTCATGAGCACGTGGTGATGTTTATCTTACCTTACACGTGCCTTATGTTTTGTTCACAGATTTGTGTTGTCCACTGCACATCAAATAATTCGCAATGAGTGCAAAGAAGCGGAAGTATCTTGACGAATATATTCGATTTAGATTCGTGTCTCTCCAAAAGGGTGACACAGAGGTCCCTCAGTGTGTGATATGTTACAAGACTCTGAGCAATGATGGAATGCGGCCCTCACGCTTGGAACGCCACTTGAGGACAACACACCCTGCTCTAGCTGACAAGCCCAAGGCATTCTTTGAAACAAAAAGACACTCCTTGAAGCAAGTTAAGTTGGACGGCAGTGGGGCATTTCGGCAACACACTTCAAAGGTTGTTGAAGCTTCCTATGAGATCGTCATGTTGATTGCTAAGAGCAAGAAGAGCCATAACATCGGAGAGTTTCTCATAAAACCAAGCATACTCCGTGCAGCACAACTCGTTCTGGGGAAAGATAGTGCAAACAAGCTTTCCCAAATTTCACTATCAAACGATGCAGTCAAGGGAAGGATCGATGAATTGTCTCAAGACACCAAAGATCAAATTCTCGACCAAGTAATAGATTCTCCTGTTTTTGCCATCCAGTGCGACGAAACGACTGACATCGCTCAGTGTTCTCAGCTACTGATGTATGCTCGTTTCGTGTCAGGCAACTGTGTAAAAGAGGAAATGCTGTTCTGTCACCCCATGGAAAGTTGTACAACAGCAGCAGCTATTTTTCATGATGTATCAAACTTCTTTCAGGAAAACCAACTTTCGTGGGACTCGCTGGTAGGGGTGTGCACTGATGGAGCTCCAGCCATGCTTGGTCTGCAGTCTGGATTCATTACAATGGTGAAAGAAAAAAAATCCGTCTGTTGTAGGTACACACCGCATACTTCATCATGAATCCTTAGTATCCAGAACTTTACCTGCTGAAATGAGGGATGTCCTGAACGTGGCTATCAAGGTAGTCAACTTTATCAAAGCTGGAGCCTTAAACAGTCGTCTCTTCAAACTGCTGTGTAAGGATATGGAATCTGAACATGAAACCTTGCTTTTTCACACGAACGTACGATGGCTATCAATATTTCTTGATTCGAAGCAGAAGGCAGATCTCCATGACAAGTTTCCGCCTGAAGGCTTTCAGCTATCTCTAGCTTACCTGGTGGACATCTTCGAAGCGTTGAATGCTCTCAACCTTAAACTACAAGGGAAAAACATCAACATCATCATGCACCACGACACCATTTGAACCTTCATGGCCAAACTCGACCTCGGGAAGTGTCTAATTCAGCAGGGAAATACAGCCAGTTTTAGTAACTTGGATTCTGCTCTCATTCACGGTAACCTTGATTCTGAGTTGCAGAAACAAATAATCACTCATCTAACTGACTTGAAAACAGAATTCATCAGATACTTCCCAGAGATAGATGAGAAGTGTGAAGGCTGGAAATTCATCAGGAACCCATTTCAATGTGAAGTAGCTGATGTTTCGGATGAATTGCAGGAGAAGTTTCTTGAGTTGAAGTTCAACTCCACAGCTAAGGAAGACTTCAAAGAACTGGATCTTGAGACGTTCTGGGTCAAGTACCTCCTGTTTACCCTCTGATCTCACATCAGGCTCTTCGGATTCTAACTATATTCGGATCCACGTATCTTTGTGAAGCTGCATTTTCCACGCTCGTTGCTGTCAAGACCAAGTACAGAAATAGGCTGAACGTTGAAGGGGATTTACGTTGTGCACTCTCTGGTAGTTACCAGACGACCTTACAGCTACAGTGTATACTTATTCCCGTGGCTCATGGAAAAGGAGAAGAGGTAAAAAGATAATAACAGGAATGCATGGAGAAGATGACTACAATAGACACAGGGTGAATATAGACAGAGAAACAGACAGGAGGTTGACAAAAATAGACAGATTCATACATGCACAAAGAGATAAAATGGCAACTAACATGACAGAGAGACAGCTGACTTACTGGTTCACATTAGACAAACAGGCAGTCACACGCCAACAACGGATAAGACAGACAGATTTAACGACACAAAGAGTACAGACGAGCTTACATTCAAACACCACGCAGACGAACAGACAGATAGACTTTAGACAGATAAGACTTTAGACAGATAAGAAGGCATTTATAAACAAGAATAACACCAAATTGACCATAGCTGCGTCAGTGAGGGTAGGAGGTCTTACATCCACCAGCGTAAATAAGAATAACACCAAATTGACCATAGCTGCGTCGGTGAGGGTAGAAAGTCTTTCATCCACCAGCGTAAATAATAAGACGCATTGAAAACTAACACCCTCGTGAGGAAAGAACATCGATGGTCGGTCAGTCATGTGAGATGGGCCTAAAACTGACTAACGTAGATGATGACTATGATGACTTAACACAGGTGATGACTTAAGCAGATGGTGACAAATCTAACCAGAATCAAGGTCACTTCTCTTCATAATATAAACTCGGAATGATCATCGCTGATTCATAATAATTTTTTTTTATGATTTTAACCTCTCCTTATGGCGAATATTTCTTTAACTAATTATTCTAACCTTTATTCTATTCCTTCCTATAGTATACTAGATACTGTAAGTATCACGACCACGACCATGATTATAACAACCACGACCATGATTATAACAACCTCGGTAAATTGTAGCACCGGACTCGCCACCGGGCACGAAGGGCCCACGATCACTTGTTTAGTACTATAGTATATATTCGTTTTTTTTTAAATCCACTTCAAGTCTATGTGCACCAGTCTCTACTGATCTTCCTGCCTGCCACTGTCTGAATATTGGTGTGACTTTTACACACTGCTTAACAGCACATAAGTAAGTATACACATATTAATTTTCAGTTGAGAGGTTTATGCCATATGGTAGTCACACACACACTGGCTTGTATGACACTGAATATGCCTTGTATGAATAAACTTGGACTACTGTAGAACGACTGATCATGGGGTACTCGAGCCTGAGGCAGTGTTCCCCAATAAGATAAGGAATACATATATGCAGGGCAGGTGGTAAAGATTGACAACAAGTCACAATGGAGACACCATGCAAAGAAAAGGTATGGGATGGATCTTAGTCACTTCATAATACCCATAGGAACCATAACATAATAATGTAAAGTGAGTGTGTCGACCAGGGTAGCAAGAAGGGGTAGACATAATCCAATGGGGGGATTGAGACTAATGTTACATACTTAAGAGAAAGCACTGTTCTTAACACGTTCAGTCTTTTTACTGGGATTAGCCCACCCCGGCACAGGGCACTGGCCCACATCGGGGCCTGGGGGGCGAAAATGTAATAATAATAATAATAATAATAATAATAATAATAATAATAATAATAATAATAATAATAATAATAATAATAATAATAATGATAATAATTCATAATAAATAAAATTTATACAAAATAAAAATAATGAAATAATAATAATAATAATAATAATAATAATAATAATAATAATAATAATAATAATAATAATAATCATAAAGATATACAAAAATGAAAAAAAAGATCAAGAGTGAGAAACAATATACAGCATGTATGTTATGTTGCCAAAGTAAGAGAAACAATTGAGACTGCGATTGTGTGTAAATGAGGCAGAAATTCAGATCAGCATCCTGGGACTTGGTCACATTTTTTGTAATGCCATATGGCTGCAGGGTTTACCATTAGACAACACACTATGCTTCCAATATCTTTACAGGCGGTAGAACCTCCCTATTTACATCCCCCTCCGCCTCCATACATAAAAAGTATAACATCTATTGTTTAGTGGTTGTATTGTTATAATCATTAAGGTGTCATCATAATGTTATTGTTAACTTATAACATAGATGTATGTATGTAAAAATAAGGTATAACTGAAATAAATGAGAGAGCTGCTAAAAACTGACTTGCCAAGGAAATGCAAAAGACAGATGAATGGGTAGCAGGAAAGGAGTGGCACTGAAACTGAAGAGGCAGAAGCAGCGTGGGAACCTTTACACTAACAGTGTAAGAGGTGGCACTGGGGTTGTGTGAAGTGGGTAGGTCTGGCGAAGAAGGGGTCAGATAAGTGGAATGAAGAGCTGGAGCCACAGAATAATGACAGAAATATGAGCAATGGCAGAAGAGCAAGAAAGTAGAAACCATAAAGGAATAGTTGCCAGGGACAGGCTAAAAATAAGGAGGTGAAATGCAAAACGAATTAGACAATAAGATGGGGAAAGGTGTCTTAAGGTTTAATTAGAATATGAAACAAGTTGAAGCACGTGAATGATGTAAAAAAATGGCTGTGAGAAGGAGGCGAACTTAAATGACAAGAACGGAACACATATTGCATCAAGATACAGCAAAAAGACGTAAAAAATAGTGAGGAACTGCTAAATCTTGCAGAGGATAAAAAATGACGGTGTCTACGCTGGGAAAAGATGGTATACATATTGGTGAAATCTGTGGCGCTGGATTACATAGGTATAGAGCTTGATTACATGGGTATACAGCTGAATATGAATGGTGATAAGGTTGTGGCTGAGTGGGTAATATGGTTTAATATTATCAAACAAGTGCCTGATGTGTGGAAGAGAGCATGCATTAATACTTCTACAAGGGCAAACTGTGTAAATAAGTTGAAGGGTCCCTACTAAGGTGTATGGTAGAATTATAACTGAATTTTGTAATTAACGAGACAGAGGAGATAATTGGATTGGAACGGTGCTATTTTCAATGTGGCAGGAGAGGTGTTGATCAATTTTGCCGGAAATAGCAAAGTGCTAATGTAAGAAAGGAAAGCAGCTATACCTATGCTTTGTAGATCTTGGGATGGTGTATGATAGTTGATAATATGGGTGTATGGGGGATTGTGAAAATGTATGGTATATTCAGCCATATATTAGGGGTGGTGAAAACATGTTGCAAGACAGTGGACAGTATGGAAAGTGGGACAATGACTGTTTCAGACAGAGGTCTGTTGACACCACTGCCGTTAAACCTGTATATGGATGGGGTAATGAGGATGTCAATGCAAGGGTTGAGGTGTGGGTACGAACATAATGGTCATGAATGGAAAACTACATCTTCTACGTGCCGATGGTAAATATCATACTGTAATAGCAGACCTGAGGAATTTAAGGCATGATAAATGTGTTTTGATAGGTGTGGTGGAGGAGAAAATTAAGGGAATATATGAGTAAGGTAATGGTGATCTCCATAAGTGGAGAATATAACTAGGATATGCACTGAATGGAGACAGACTGGAACATGTTGGTGCTCGAGAGATATATATATATATATATATATATATATATATATATATATATATATATATATATATATATATATGTAATATTCAGAAATTTCAAATGCCCCGCCATTAGCGATACTGAGCGTTCAAGGTCGTCTGAGGGAAGAGAGCGCTCCCCGCCCATAGCGAGAGGTTATGGAACTAGGCCTAAGTGATATTAAATGTAATTTGCCGAATTCATAATGATGCGATTCATGAAGTTAAGGGACTATTATTGAATTTGAAATTATTATAGATCGTTTATCAGTCTGAATAATGTTACGGGTGTCCCAAGGAGTTATTAGTTAGGCGGAAAATATGTCACGTAGGCCTAAGCTAACGCCTTGGAGAGACGCGACGCTGGTTGGTCCTCAGTCACGGGGAGCATTCAGACAAACAAGACGTCCCTGCGCGTCCGTCACAGAAATAGTCACGTGGCCTAGTCACCTGGGCTGCGCTATTGCAGTATAACAAGTAAGTCTCATTCGATCTCAGACAGGGGTAGATAGGGCAGTGGTAAAGTAAACTAGAGCTAACAGTGAGTTCATTTCAGGGTTTCCGTCTGAACCCACTTGACCGGAGTTGACCGGAGTTGACCGGAGTTGACCGGAGTTTGACTGCGAGAGATTGACTGCCGTTTGAGACTGCCGTTGATGATTGAGGGTGGCGATTGTCGCCATTGGACCGATCAGTGTAGGCCTGTCACTGTTTAGCGGGGTATCAAAGGATCTCTTGAGGGAATCTAGCCGTCTGGGTGCCCAGCTGACGACGGGACGATCGTGGGTCAGCAGCTCTCCTCTCCCTCGGCTCACAACACCACATGTCTCGAGCAGCTTAGTGAAACCCTCTTGCTAACGGGAAGCTAAAGCTTCTCTCAACTGTACAAGGTCTGATTGGCTCACTCCCTTCCGCTTTATGGACGCACTGGGAGTACACTGAGGCTATCTGAGTAAATTAATGGTCACACACTGAGACCGTGAGTCTAGGACTCTAGGAGATACCTAGAGGAACATTTTATCTCCCTTATTACGGGTGTATGTTGAGTTGGGTGGAGCATGGTTCACGAGGATTGGTGGACCCAGTAACATATTAATAATAGTGAATATATTTGGGTGTAGTTAATACCATTTCTCAGTTACTGATATTATCTTGACGTGTGTAGTTTAATATTTCTTAAATAATTTTGATAGTATTGTTTTTTGAATGTTTGTGTCATTAAGTGGAACCAGAGTGATACTGGGATTTGATTCTTTTAATGCATCTAATTTTTCTTCATAATTCCGATCTCAGGTATAACCTTTGTTCCCCAGAGTAGTGGTTAAGTTAGGTTAGGAAGAGTGCATCTGTTGGGGTGCTATAATTTTGTTGAGTGCCCTTAAGGCCTATTCATTGTAGAGTATTTAATTTCTTATTTTTTAATTCCATTTCCTAAGTGACTGATATTATGTTGTTGAAAGCCCTTAAGGCCTATTCATTGTAGAGTATTTAATTTCTTATTTTTTATTACCATTTCCTCAGTGACTGATATTATTTTGTTGAAAGCCCTTAAGGCCTATTCATTGTAGAGTATTTAATTTCTTATTTTTTAATTCCATTTCCTAAGTGACTGATATTATTTTGTTGAAAGCCCTTAAGGCCTATTCATTGTAGAGTATTTAATTTCTTATTTTTTATTACCATTTCCTCAGTGACTGATATTATTTTGTTGAGTGCCCTTTAGGCCTATTCATGGTGGAATTAATAAATTCTTATTTTTATACCACCTCCGCAGTGGGGGATATTATTCTGTGAAAGCCCTTGAGGCCTGTTTCATGTGTGCAAGCAACATTTCTTAATACTTCAAATTTATTGTTGCCTGAGTTTCTAATAATTTCTATATCATGTATAACTTTTATTCCCCAGAGTAGTGTTTTAAGTTCAAGTTAAGAGGTGCGCATATTGGTGTACCATTATTTGATTGTGTTTGTAGTGTTGGAGGGAATATAAGTGTCTAAATTTTACAGTGTGTCTCATTCATCCCAGTCACAGACGCTATCCTTCCACGGGTCACGGACAATTCATTTTGTTTAGTAGATTTAAGTGTTCTTGTGCTGGTTCGGGATTTTTCTCAAAGGGGCGCTTCCACTGCCATTACCATCTATTAATTTTTAATAAACCCCAAGTCAAGTGAGAAATTAAAGTCCAGTAAATTCCGACCGGTTACATATATATATATATATATATATATATATATATATATATATATATATATATATATATATATATATATATATATATATATATATATATATATATATAACAAAGAAGTATGTCTGTGTGTGTGTGTGTGTGTGTATGTGTCCGCACGAGAATCTCGGAAACTACTTTACAGATCTGTAGTGATGATGGATGGGGTTATATGTACTATATGTAGTGATGATAGATGGTGTTATATGTAGTGATGATGGATGATGTTATATGTAGTGATGATTAGACAATCTATCTATCTATATAAAACAAAGAAGTATGTCTGTGTGTGTGTGTGTGTGTGTGTGTGTGTGTGTATGTGTCCGCACGAGAATCTCGGAAATTACTTTACCCATCTGTAGTGATGATGGATGGTGTTATATGTAGTGATGATGGATGGTGTTATATGTAGTGATGATAGATGGTGTTATATGTAGTGATGATGGATGGTGTTATATGTAGTGATGATGGATGGTGTTATATGTAGTGATGATGGATGGTGTTATATGTAGTGATGATGGATGATGTTGTATGTAGTGATGATGGGTGGTGTTATATGTAGTGATGATGGATATTGTTATATGTGGTGATGATGGGTGGTGTTGTATGTAGTGGTGATGGATGGTGTTATATGTAGTGATGATAAATGGTGTTATATGTAGTGATGATGGATGATGTTATATGTAGTGATGATGGGTGGTGTTATATGTAATGCTGATTAGACAATAAAATAATAACTGTTTAATGCTAAAAAATTGTACTTTGCTGTACCGTTGTAGTGAAAAACATGGTGGAACTTACATACACCGTTAATGAGCTATTGATGGAAGAAGAAGTTTTGGGGACTGAACAGTGAGGGTGGCGTCCTACCGTTGCCCAGCGGATGAGCGATTCTGCTAGTGTGTATATATATATATATATATATATATATATATATATATATATATATATATATATATATATATATATATATATATATATATATATATATATATATATATATATATATATGCTGATAACCTTGTGGTTATCAGCATATACCTGGATCACGCGCAACTACAGTGATTTACTTGCACATATATATATATATATATATATATATATATATATATATATATATATATATATATGTGTGTGTGTGTGTGTGTGTGTGTGTGTGTGTGTGAAGTAAAGAGGTGTAGCAACACGATTGTTTATGAAAATGTTTTCTGTTTTCCGTCATGTATGTTGAATCATCATCATTTATATGAATTTTACCCTTTCATCATTGAACGAATGAACACTAAAAATAAATCTTGTAATGGAAATGGGTAACCGATAGTGATGTAGAAAAGATAACTTTCATGAGTAGGAACTTAAGGAAATTGAACAGATTGGGTTTACTTAGCTTGAGTGTGGTGTAAACTATCAAAATCTGACAAACTCAGGTTGCTAATCCCTTCACAAATTACGCATGCAAATACACACTCAAGGAAAAATTATATACAAATTGCAATTAACTGAAACCATTTGTTAGAAACTGGTGATATCTGACTGTCGTAACAGTCGAACACAATTGGATAGGGTAGTTCAGGCGACAAGAACAAGCTTCAGCTTTGTGTCTTATGAAAGATCACTATTACTATAGAAAAAATAAGAATATTTAGATGGTGATTAATGTAGTAGCACGTTTCGCCTTAGGCTTACTGAACAATTAACTTTCGGCTTCTCCACCTCCTCTTCCTTCTCCCCCTCCCCCTCTCTCATTCCTCCTTCTCCCTCACTCCTCGTTTCACCCAACCCCACAGACGATCGCTTAGTCACTTCTACACAACTTGTCGATACACACAGGACCTTAAACCCCCCACAGACGTTAGAGAAGGGAAATTAAGAGCGCTGCTTATGATATAATACCCGTGAACGGTTTTACATGAGTAATTTCTCCAATTGTCATTCCAGCCCAAAAATTAGAAGTAGCAGTTACGGGTCTCCTTGTTTTGAAATTCAAATAATATTGTATACGAGTATATGTTAACCACATCACGTTTCTGGTCGAATATTGCTCAAATAATTATTACATATTTCTTCTTACCTCCTACAACAGGTGTTACTAAATCCTTGAAATATATACTCATTTAAGCGATTATACTGTAATGTCAGATTAACTACGTCATGAATGATACTGACAACAGGAATTTCTTGGCCAAAATGACACCCTGGTTCCTCGCCACACCGATAGAGGGAACCACAGTCAATGGGGGGGGGGTGCTATTGTGTTAGTGAATAATGCTAGTCCTGTAAGGCGAGCTCCATATCGTGTGTTACCTATAAAACAGCAGATTCTTAAAAATTTGAATGTATAGTGCAACATGATTTAGTTGAGCATTGTAATAGTGAATGAGTTTTGCATTGTGTCTTACGCCCGGAGTTTTAAACACCCTCTTCCGTTGAAGAGGGTTGTCGTGTTTCAATCCGAGTTTTAAAAGAAGATGAGTCTTTAAGGACACTGCAGTACATTATTTCATGGGGTGGTGTGGTGGTAATATTAAATAATTCCAATAAAATTAATTAATAATGTTGGAATTAGTTAATTTTACCGCCACACCACCCCGTCAAGTTCTGTACTGCGGTGTCTTTCAGGACTCTTTTTTTTTTTTTAACTCCGGCCGCTAGTACCAAAGCCTGACGTAAGCATGAGCAACTGCCCATGTGCACGGATTATTGTCGTGTTAATGCTCTGACCAGGGCAGACTCATTTCCTATTCCTCAAATTTATGACATTATTGACTCTGTAGGCAATGTTTCTTTCATGACCGAAGTAAATCTTTTAAAAGGCTACTATCAAGTCCCTTTGAGTAAACGTGCCAAGACCATAAGTGCGTTTTTAACCCCGGATGGTCTATATGAATATACTGTAATGCCGTTTGGTTTATGTAATGCCCTAAGTATCTATCAGAGATGAATATCATGTGTGATTTCTGATATCATTGTGCCTTCTGATAATTGAAATGCCATGTAACTACTCCCGAATAATCATCAAGTGTATTCACGAGGCCCACCTCACAGTTAACTTAGTAAAAAGTGAATTTGCTCAGGCCCGACTCACATTCTTGGTCATGAGATTGAAGGTGGACTAGTAGCTTCTATTTCTCTGAAGATAGATGCCATTTGTAGCTTGCGTGATCGTACGAACCACAAGGCAATTCAAAGATTTTTGGGTGGCTACCTTCGCTTTTGCCCAAATTTCTCTGAAGTAGTGAGTCGTCTGACTGATTTGGCAGTCCAAAGAAGGAATTCATATGGACAGAGAAATGTCAGGAAGCTTTTGATAAGGTAAAATTGATCTTGGTGACTAATCCTGTACTCAAGAAAAATTTGATGTATCTAGGCTGCATCAATCAGGAGATTACTGTTTTCAGTGACCATAATCCTTTAACTTTCGTGACTCGAATGAGAAACAAAATCAGAGGCTGACTAGATGGTGTCTGGCATTGCAACCATACAAATTAGACATTAAGCATATTAAATGAAGTGAGAAACTGAATGCGGATTCACTGTCCCGACCACAAAATTAAATTCCTTGTTCCAGGCCAGTGTCACTTATGACGTGGAACTGCAGTGATGTTATCTTCTCCGGGTGTACAGTCAACAATGGACAAAATCATTATGTGGGTAAAATGTGGCAAACCAACACCGTGTTTACAACAAGTGTCTGTCTAAGGAGATTCATCCTACAGCCACAACTTCGCTGCAAGATGCATTTGCCTGAGGAAAGAGTTGTCCAGTGCCTTCAATGTTATAAATCTGATGTAAAGCGTTGAACTGTGCTCAAATGTTAATTGTTGATTTGTTGAATTATATTATCAGTTAGGTAACTATTTGTATTTATACAGATGACATGTAAACAATTTATTTAAAAACCCTAGTGTTTATATTTTAAGGAGGGGGTGTTATGGGAAATGAATGATTTAGGTTGAGCTTCTGTGGCAGAGTTCCCATTTTCTTTTGGTGGGTTAATTTCACAGTACGTACATTAATTGTTTAATTATCATAATTGTATTTTTGAAAGTACTGCTTCATATTTGATATAATTTATACTATCAATTATAATATAAATGTGCATTTTTAATTATGTGGAAAATAACTTCCTGTGTTGGGCTAAATGGCCTTCTCCGAGGTGTGGAACCGTCAGTTCTGACGTAGAAATGAGATGGTGCAGTGGGGATTCTACAAGGACCTACTGTACTGTATATACAGGAAGGTTTTTCACTATTCATTTGTTGCTCAATTGTTCATATAAGGTTTTATTATAGGCTAATTATAGTTATATTCTAAATTAAGATTGCCATTATTATTTATATTTACATTAGGGATAAATTATCAAGGGCTAGTAAATACCAGGAAAAAGTGTTTAATTCTGTGTGCCGTTAGAGCCCTTTTACTTATTATTGATAAGGCAAAACAATTTTGAAAAGTTTTTGATAAGGTAAATCACAATAAACTTATAGAAATTTCGGAAAAAAATGGCATTAATGAAGGAGATATTAAAATTTTAAAGAATCTTTACTGGCAACAGGAAGCTGCAGTTTAAGTAAATAATGAACTTAATAATTGATTCACAGTTAGACAGGGAGTAAGACTAGATTGGGTTCTATCTCCAACGCTGTATAATGTCTATTCAGAATTCTTAATGAGAGAACTTTTAAGTGATAATGAGTGACTAGAAGTTAATAATGCTGTAAAGTGTTATAAAAATACACTGTGCAGGTGATATTGCTTTCATCACAGATAGAGAAGAGGATCATAAAAACTCGTTAACAGATTAGTGGAAAACGGTAAAAAAAAGGCTAATGAGTTAAAGCTATACAGATTAAAATAAAAATTATGGTAGGCAACAGGGAACTTAAACAGGTGCAAAAGTGTGTGTACTTGGAAAGCAACATTAGCTGTGATTGTAGATGTATGGAAGAAATCAAAACAAGAATAAGGCAAGCAAAAACAACATGTAATATTCTAAAAGACCCAATGAAAAGGGAAATTAACTTCAAATTTGAGAAAAAGGCTGCTGAAAGGCTTTATATTGCAAGAAATGGTGTATGGGTTAGAAGCGTGGACACTTTCAGCAGACACCAGAAAGAGGTTGGAGGCCTTTAATGAAATGCGTTATAGGCTAATGGTAAGAATAAGCTACATTGACAGGAAAACAAATGAAGAAGTACTAAGATTAGCAAATACCTCAAGACTAACACTTGAAATGCACAGCAAACGAAAAATGCGATACTTTGGCCATATAATTAAGGATGAGGATAATAACAGAAATGTTAATGGGAGAAGTTGCGGGTGGGAAGGCAGAGATTGGGATGGACGAATGAAATTAAAAACTGGTCCCCAGAGAGATACAAAACTTTGGAGGATTGGTACAAACAGCCCGAGGAGTTTAGAGTAAAGGACTGTGGTCACCAACCTTCAGTTATGAGAATGGTACTCTGTTTGATGTCTCGGGAATACACCCCCAGAAGTATGAAACGTATTTCTGAAACACCCTTAGGATCACATTTACATATGTGTGAACTGGGGATCGCCCGGGAATAGAACTAGGAACTTTCATCGCCTGAGGGCAGGTCAAACTATTTTACCGTGCTTTTGAACTACTGTGTGTGGTGGTTATTAATTGACAACCGGCTCAAGAGATCTAAGGGTAGATTTGGGTCAAGATAACCCAAAATAAATTTTATGGAATTTTCTAAAAACATCTGATTGGCCATAAATAATGATATGCAAGTAGGTATACTTGAACAGCCTCGTACATAACCTAACATAACTTAACCTTAATTTTATTATCTTATGAAGATAAACGACGCCTTAAATGAAAACGAACGAATATTACTTTGTACGATTTAGTTTGCATTAAGTTATAGCAATAAAAACAAAAACCTATCCCTGTTTGGCAGAAACGTCAGAATGGAATTTCAACAAAGCTAACAAGAACTCCTCAAGAATATATTTTCATTTAAAAGATGTCTTTAAGACATACATACCTGACGTAGAGATCCTCGTATAATCCCATATCAAAGCCAAGATTCTCTACGTATAGGCCCCAGCCCTCTAAGTAGGCAGTGTTCATGGGGAACCTGGAGGGAGCCTGGCAACACTTACGGTCCTCCAACACCCTCCGGAAGAAGGGTATGTTGGGAGACTCGATAATATGTGAATGCTGAAAGTGATGTCCCGGGTTGCCCTCGTGTAGGGATAAGCTCATCATCCCATACGTTGGTCTGAGGATTAAAACAGGTGTTAATATATATATATATATATATATATATATATATATATATATATATATATATATATATATATATATATATATACAGTATAACGTTAATTTAGGCTTTAGTTGTTTGTATTTCATATGTTATTTTACTTGTCTTTGTAAATACGTTCCCTCATTTTATTATACTGTATTAAAAAAATATGCAGTGTATGATTCCTCCTCAATATGAGTTAATCTGAGGTTTATTAAGAACCTAGTGGACACAATATAAGAGACATTATAGTGTTTATCCTGATTGTTGTTGTGACCACTAATTGCAGGGTCTTTTTTCTTTATGCTTTCAGGATCATATCTCACCTCTTATTTGACTAGTGGCAGATTCTTGATAAAGAGGAGTGATGGCATAGCAAATTATATATATATTTTTTAATTTACATGATCAAATACCTACTGATAAGCGAGAGCCTAGCAAAAAAAAAAGACATAGGTTATATGCAGTCTTATGAGTTTTTGTGGAGTATGATGGTTGATTTTTAAGCAATAACAGAAGTATGAAAAAATAATTGAATAGTGCCCCATCTCCTAAGAGTTCTTCTATCAAGAATTTCGTTGTCAGATGTGAGTCCTCAAGCAATATTTTCAATGTACCATTGAACTAATTTGTAATCATAATAAAATATTAAGCTTTTGTTTGAAAATAAATCTTTGACTTACTGATTTTGATAGTTGTGGGTGTTGACAAAGAAGACACCAGGGCGGGACCCATCGTAAGCTCCGGCAGTGTAGTACGCTATGGTACCTTCAGGTGAGGGGTCACACTTTATTCTGTACCAGACAATAGATAATAGAATCTCCCAATATCTTAAATAGCTGGAATTGGAAGGGTAATTTTGCTAGAAGTACGATATTTGGTTTTGGACACAATAATTTTTTTTTTTTTTTTTTAGTTATTTCGCAAGGAATGTAAATAAATATCGCAATTTTCGGTCATGACTATCCCCTGAATCCACAAATTGTGCCTCATCTATGACAGTGCTACTCTCCATAATCACCATCCAAGCCTGAAAAATAACATCTCGCTAGTAAAAAGGCATTCCAATTGCTTAAAATATCATAGCTAAATTAGTACAATAGCATTCTTTTTTGGTAAAAAAAAAAAAACTAATTCTTGAGTATTTATTTCACTTGCTGTATTTTGTCTCTTTTCAGAGAGAGAGAGTTTAAGGTGCGTCGTCAGTGAAAATTGCAGATTTGACAAAATTTAGTACCGATTGCCATAAAACCCTCACAATAGAGGGTTACACAAATAAAGAAATTCATAGTGCCAGGTGGAAGTATACGACACAAGATGCCTCCTCAATATCACAGTAACTTGGTGGGCCAAGGAGTTGATACATGGATAGAACCGGGGTTCACTCGCTTGCGAGGCGATCATGCTGACCATTACACCACAGGTCGCCATCAACTATATGACCACCCATCGTAATAGCTTAATATAACACATATTATGAAACTGCCCATCATGATCAACACTTCTTTGAATAACTCACACTCTCCCTTACTAATGTTTTTCTCTTACTTCAGCTCTGCCTTCGGAATGTTCCTGAAGAATTCAGGAAGCTTGGGAGGAATGACGATGTACGCGAGGTCCTCAAAGCCCTTCATCAGTTCGTCGGAATTGTTGTAGTAAAACCGAGAATTGTTCTTTATCATGTCTGAGAATTCTGACACCGATAAAGTGTAACCCAACTCTGAGACGATCTGTCAAGTTAAGAGAAGTCACTTTATCTTCAATCATGGACAACAAGCCTATAAAAAAACACATCAAAACCATATTCTATCAGGATTGACAAAAATATTAAGAAGTATTTTTTTTATTATTCAACCAGCTGTCTGATTAGATATTCTGCAGATATTAACATGTTGTTACTAATTACTTGTAAATAACAAGTAATGAGTAATACCCGTTACTTGTATTTACTCTTTGCTGGAGGTGTGGGATACGCAAGAGGCTTGACTCTATTACTCACCTTGGCCATCTCACCCTCGATGCGGGTTACCTCCTTTAGGCCCAGTTGGTGGATCTCCTGAGGCGTCATGCTTATTGATGTGTGGAACCTGAAAACAGAGTGATATTCACAGTTCCCACCTTTTCTATCTTAAATTTGATAGCTTGTTCTCATTCACGAGCTTTAAACCCTGAAGTTACAAGAAATGTTGCACAGGGCAGTGTAAATAGGTCCGAGAGTCCAAGAGGATTTTCTTGAAACAGTTCAGGACTGTTTCCTAAGTCAATACATAGCCTAACCCACCCAGGGTAATAATGTACTCCATTTAGTTCTGTCAAACAGAGAAAACCTCGGTAGTAATGTCGAGGTAGGGAACGAATAAGCTTACAACGATCACAAAGAAGAGAGATTCAAAGTTGAACTTAATGTCAGTGGCAAGGAAAAATCCATTAAAGTCTCAGATTTCAGAAGGGCAGACTATGATAGTTTAAAAGGGCAGCTGAGAGTAGGGGTAGTACGTTTCGGAGTAAATTACACGACCTCAGGTGAGGAGACCTCACAAAATGTACCCACAGAGGGCGACCTCACTTTACCTGGTGACCTGACAAAGATAACCTCTTGGTATCCGTCTTGGTATCCAGGGGAGTTAAGGAGAACTCTGAACCTGTCACCCTTGCTGACCTGAAGGCAGGCAGCGCTAAGCGCCTAGGATATGCCACCCGGGGAAGCTTGGCCCCCTCCTGCTTTGCTTAGCCACCAGGGGCCGCTGCATTTTCAAAACACCTCATCAGTTACGTACAGTAGCAGAGATACGGTACCATAACTTACAGACTCCTTATAATCCCGTAAATTTCGCATATTTAATTACGGGTCTGTAAGCAGTCTGTAACACTTGTGTTTAACCCTGTAAATTCAGCTCTCTTGTCTGAATGTAGAAGGCATTGCAGGAGCTAGTTGGCCAATCGTCGCTCCGTTAACAAAATCATCAACTAATCACAAGAGAAGGAGAAATCAGCTGAGTGCCCCATTACAGCTTCAAAAGCAGCTCCAGCTACAAGTTCTAGTACATGGTGGCGGCAGGCAAAATATAGCAAATCACGACCCAGCAACTGCTCAATTTTGACACGCGCACCCTTGTAGTGACCAGTATTTGAGCTTGTTGTATCAAAACACATGCCATGCATGATGTCTGCAATGTGCCATTGCTGCAAAGCCTTCACAACAGCTTTTGCTTGTTCATCACCGGTACCAGAGGGAAGTTTTGGAACAGCAAGAAGTTGGGAGGTGCCATTGCCTGAGACAAGAACTGGGAGTCTGTCAACATGGGGCCCCATGCCCCGTCAAATCAGGCATCAATTTACCATCCCAGTGAACAATTAAAACTGACTCTGGTTTGAAGTTTGAAAGGATTTCAGCTGCCTTGCTACTGCGATGATGCTGACGTTTCCTCCTGATGCTTGATCGATTCAGAATCAATTCACTGACATCATGGCCCAGACTTCGAGCAGTTTGGGTGACAATGTGCATGGCCATTCTATCTGAGGACTTGGTCCGATCTAATGCTGCAGAAATTTCTGGAATTAGAACTTCTTTTCGCCCACGCTTCTTGACAGTAGGTGGAGTTTGAAGTGCTGATGGGCCAGGAACTGGGTTGGATTCCTCAGAAGAAGACGTACTACTGCTGTCCAAGACAACGATGGCCTGGCATTTTTTGGCTTCTTCCTCTGCATTGTCTGCAGCCAACTTCCTTTTCATTGCTTTCTTGAGTTTTTTCTCATCGTTTCTGTCTCTTCAGGAATACTTTGTCAAGAGATGACATTGCCCCACGACGCCCTTTTTCTCGTTGCGCTATTAAGAAATCCTTATCCTCCTGAACTGTCATCATATTCAAAGCATTCACATGTGCAATGTCAAAGAGATCTTCAAATGTATCAGTGAACTCTTTCTCTTTCTGCTTTTGAGTTTCTGTCTTTCTTGAAGAGTTCTTTTTCAAACTACTCCACTTGTCAAACATTTTGTGCACTTGATTCACACAATCTAGTTTGTGGTGTGTGGGAATGTTTGCTTTTGTCCAAAATTGAAGAACTTTGTCTGTGACTTCCCCAGCTACCACTCTGATGGTTTTTTTCTGTATGCGATGCAGGCTTAAAAAATACTGTAACACTTGCCTGTTTGAAGGTAACTTAGCCTCTGTAATGTCATCACATAATGTCTTTATCAAATACACATTTTCTCGTGTTTTTACTCCTGCATTAGCCATTTTGACCTGAGGAATAAAGAAACTAACTATTAATATAAATTAATAATGAGAATACTCTGCAGAACTGTTTCTAATTTCCCCAATCATCAATCACTACCAGCAAAAACTCACCACAATCGTGCCAAATGCGACGCACTAGTGGTGGGCGTAATCGGCTACAAAGTAATCGACTGCATCGATTACTTAATTTTTGACAGCTTTGAGCAACCTCTAAATATAAATATATTTAAAAATAACTCTACACACAATGTTTTTGTCCTAAATGGACACTTTTAGCAGGGTCTGTGGTAAAAAATTCCAAAGTTGAAAAACAAGGACCACCCTAATATATATATATATATATATATATATATATATATATATATATATATATATATATATATATATATATATATATATATATATATATATATATATATATATATATATATATATATATGCAAGTAAATCACTGTAGGTGCGCGTGATCTAAGTATATGCTGATAACCACAAGGAAAGAAGAAAACACGAAGTTCCCAAGCGCTTTCGTGTAATTCACATCTTCAGGGGTGAGTACAGACTAAAGAGAAGTACAAAACAAGGTGTATATATACAGAGGAGGGTGAGACCAGGTCCACAATGGTCAGGTATTAGGTAGTCAGGTCAGAAGGTTGGGTCACCTTACCCTCTTACCTGACTACCGACCGTTGCAGTGCTATTTAAAGATTAGTAAGGTCATTACGTCGTCGCCTTATGTGTCGCTGGTGAGTCCTAGTGTACCCGCATCTTTGCCGCAGGACGCCACACCACCTGTTACCTCTACTAATCCTGATTATGTCAAAGTTCTTGTTCTCCCCAATGCTGTCAACTCTCTGAGGTCTCGGTACACCTCACTTTCAGCACGTTTTGATGCCAATGAAGCTCGCATTGATGACCTGGGAACCAGGCACACCACTACTGAAAACCCTCTCGTCTTTCTTGTACAAATTCAACAGGTCGCCATCACTTCTGTCACTACCCTTACTTTGAAGCTAGACGCTCTCACCTTGAGGGAACCATTGGTATCCTGCCCCCTCACGTGGCACACCACAAAGCGACGCCCGCACCACCTCCTCTTCCACAACTGGCTCTCGAAGGGTAAACGTCAAGTTCGATAACCGGATACTGCTTCACATTATCTTATGGAATGCCTGTGGAATCAGAAATGATACGAAACTCGCTGCACTTAAGGGTTATGTTTATCACCATCATCCAGATGTTATATTCATCCAGGAAACCTTTGCTGCTCGATCTCTATTTCGAGGGAAGGCTCCTCCGCTTACTGACTACACTCCCTATATTCGTCTTGTCAGGAATGGTCTCATCAGATACGTCCGCTCCTCCATCCCACATCGACGTCTTCGCTCCTCTGAAGATGACAATATGACCTTTCAGCTTCTTGAGATAGCAGTGGGTGACGGCAAGATCCGTCTATGCAACGTCTACTCTGTCCCTGTCAGGATAAATCTCTCTGTCCTCCCTACTACTCCGATCTCTAGCATGATGTACATGGGAGATTTCAACGCTCGACAACCAGAGATTGGGGACCTCTTTCTTAATCCCAACCAAAATGGGATTCGTCTCCTTGAGTACATCCGCCGTCACCAGCTGTCTCGCTGGGATACTGCTGGTGCCACTCACTCTCGTGGAGGTACCCTTGATCACATCATTACTTCTGGACCAGTGGCACCCCATGTAAGGTCCTCATCCACCCTACCCTCTTCTCTGACCACGTCGCCCTCAGCTTCCATTACTCACTCCCAGCTGGACCTCCCCCTATCCACAGTCGTAACCATATTACCATCCCTCCGAAGTGCTGTCCTACCTACATCTTGTACATGTCTAATCTTCTACCCACATTCGATTTAAAGTCGCCGGAGAAGTTATACTCCTCCTTGGAGAACTACACACATAACATCCACAGTCACTACGTCTCTCGGCTACACATCAAACGTCGCTCCGAAGCCTACGCCTGGACCCTTGATGAACCTATCCTCCAGGCGGAAAAGAAGGCGATGGAGGATGGTATCTCATTCCAAGGTGAACCAACCCTTGACCGTCTTCAATGTGTTCGGACTGAATCCTGGCGTAATCTCACAGATAACATTGACCATCAGACTTGCGTGGGAGCTATGTGGCACCTCATCAACAAAATAGTCAAGAAAAAGTTCTCTAGTGCTCTTCACCAGAGTCCAGCAGAGTACACACAAGATCTTGTCGAAACATGGTCAGAACAATCCCAAGCCCGTAATCTCCCGGAGTACACTCAAGAGGCCCTATCCTCCCAGTCAAATCTCCGTGCCCTCCGTCTCATGGCGGCGTTGCTGAAGGTTAATGAAGAGGATACGGTGGAGAAAGCCGAGGAGGAAGTGCAGCGAGCCCTCAAACGGGGTAAGGCAACTGCCCCTGTGATGACCTGTGTCACCTACTTGGTTCTCCATTTGCTCCTGAAAGTCTCCGGCAAACCCCTCCTCCTGTTTTGTAATCTCTGTCTCCGCACGGGGTATGTACCCAATGCTTGGACGTCCAGCACAATAGTACCCATTCCAAAATGTGGCACTGCCAAATTCAGACCCATTTCTCTCATCTTTCTCTTCAGCAAGGTGATGGAACGCATTCTCCTTGCCCGTTTCATGTTTCGGTTGGAAGACAAACTCTCATCCAGCTTGTATGGTTTCCTACCACAATGGAGTAAGCATCACTGTCTCCTGGAACTCTATATTCGCCTCTCCCCCATGAGTGTCGTAGCCTTCATCGACCTTAAGGGAGCCTTTGATGTTGCAAATAGAGATACTATCCTTGTTCAGCTAGTAGACTTCGGTGTTCTTTACGGGGGCATATAGCTCCACAGGGTGGTGTTCTTAGCCCTTTCTTTTTAATGTCCTTATGCATCACCTACTTTCTCTTCTTCCTGACATTCCCGGTACCACAGTTACCTGGGTCGCCGGAAGATCTTCAACGCCACTCAACTTTTATGATAAACGATTCAGTTATAACGGAACCCTCCCTCATTGCCAACCACTTAAATGAATATTTTATTAATGTTGGCAAAAATCTTGCAGAGAGCATCCCTGATCATCATGAGGAATTTAGAGCCTACCTGCAAAACAGACAGCAAAATGAGCTGTTCTTATCCCCTGTCACAGCAGATGAATTACTGGCCATCACAAAAATGTCCACAGATGCAGCAGCAGGCGAAGACAATATACCAATGAGCATCATTAAGAAAGTGGCCCACTTATTACTACCTGTTCTCCTCCACATTTGTAACTCCTCCTTCACTAGTGGTGTCTTTCCTAATAAACTGAAAATTGTTAAAGTCCACCCGGCATATAAAAAATCTGGGGATGAAGGTCTCTTCAAGAATTACCGCCCCATATCAGTCCTCCCAGCCTTGAATTAGATACTGGAAAAGCTAGCATGTAATAGACTAAATTCCTTCTTCAATGCCAATGACATCTTTACAGACTCCCAGTTTGGATTTAGAGCTAGAAGGTCGACTGGGAATCCTCTGCTATCTTTTACTCCCCCATTATACTTATGTTTTTAAAATCCACTCTAATTTATATGTATATGTGTATGTATGTATATATATATATATATATATATATATATATATATATATATATATATATATATATATATATATATATATATATATATATATATATATATATATATATATATATGTGTGTGTGTATGTGTGTATATATGCATATGTATGTGTATATGTATGTAAAAATAAATAAATAAATAATATGAATAATAAATAAAATAAATAAATATTGAAGTGATAACCGTGGTAACATTATGAGATGTACTTATTACCACCATGCTATTGTACTATTCCAGATGATACTAAATGTTACATAATACTTCCTTGAGATAATTGTATAGTATATATCAGGTGCCTCAAAGAGAGCTCAGGTTCTCAACTGGCTCAGCCATGTTAATATTGTTATTATTATCCAATCTGTATCTGTATTTTTCTGGCTAAATAAAATGTTTCAATCAATCAATCAATCAAACTCATTCTCAGCGTCGTCTTCTGCATGTGGTCTCATCCTCTACCCACACAAGAGTAGGATCTTTTCTCCTCGTAACCCGGGGACACTCCCAGAATTCTCTGTGGGAGATAGTGTTATCCTTCAGTATACGCAGTACATCTACCTGGGTGAACCTGTACGGATTACTCCAGCTACACCTGTACGACAACCCATCGTCCGGGACCTCATAGATCGATTGCAACAGCGTCTAACTCCTCTCGTGTGACTATCCAACAATGCTGCAGGGATTTATCTCCCTTTAGCCAGAACTCTTTACATCATCTTTATCCGATCTGTTGTCGACTACCGTTCTCCTGCCCTATGTCAACTCCCCCCAAAATCCCTAGATCCCCTCGAAAAGTTTTAAAACAAAGTCATGAGATTTATCCTGGGTTGTCCCACCTCCACTAGGATAGTCAACATGCAAACTGAACTCAATCTTCCTTCCCTTGTTGAGAGAATGTACGCTAATGTCTCCTGCTTCAGTGTCAAATGTCTTCACTCTCCCCTCCTTGCCCCCCATTATTTTCATGTCATTAGAACCTCCCTTGACCCAAATTCATCTTGGCCTCTACTTCGGCCGGCTGGTCTCATCCTCATCCTCACACCATAAAGGCGGACCCTCCTCTACTTCTGAAATAATTAGCTCTGGAGGCCATGCACAGTCTCTTCCTCAATCCCTACCATACACCATCTATACACCGACGGTTCCCTACAGGCAGACGGGAGTGCGGGGTGCGCTCTCTTCTCTTTGGATGTTCACCCACCGGCGGGAGCTTGGGTCGGCCGTCGACTTCCGAACTGGTCGAGCTCATCCTACAGTGAATTACATGGGCTCTTGGATGTAGTTGATCTCCTCCTTCAGAGGAGATTGAACGGTATAATCATTTGTGATTCTCAATCTGCCCTCCAGGCCCTCTCCTCCTCTAAGCCTTTATGCCTCCCTTTAATTCAACAATTGTTACGTCTAATAGCTTTTGCCCAAGATAATTCTGTTGTCAAAAATTTGTTGTGGGTTCCATCTCTTGTTGGAATAACAAACAATGACACGGTTGACCGTCTCGCGAAGAATGCCTGTAAACTGGCCCTCCCTGCTGCTGGGGCTACACCCACCCTCCTCTGCTATCGAAAGAGAATACGTTTAGCAGCTCTTCATCTACCTGTACACTCCATCGCAGGGAGAGTGAACGGGCGGAGAGTATATCCATCCAATAGTATGATCACTCTCTTCCGTATCCACACAAGTAGCGTCGACGTGGACTTATGGTCCACAGACATATGATGTCTCGCCTAATATTAGGAAAGGATACAGACCTATCTGGCAAGTATCTGAGGTGGGGTATGTCCCACACTTCTCTTCCTGTAAACTCTGTAACTGCCCCAACGCTAACACCCTTCAAGACTATTGCCTTGATTGTTCCACTGTCACGGACCTCCTACCACAGGAAGAGTCAGTAACCACTATGTCACCATGGGTGCTAATTCCCATTGTCCTCAACTCACATCAATGTCTCCATATCACAAGTCATAGCGTGTCCTGCGAGACACAAGTACCACTGTATTAGTGTCTGACCGCATGGTCTTGAGACTAGGTTTGTCGCCCCCTGAGGTGTAATAAATTTATTAAATAGTAATAAATAATAATAATAATAATAATAATAATAATAATAATAATAATAATAATAATAATAATAATAATAATAATAATAATAATAATAATAATAATAGTCGAGAAGACGCGGGGTTAAGGAGAGTTACAGTGAATCGGGTATTGGTGATTTCATTGGAGCTCATATAAGTCTAGGTGTATTGTATGTATTATATTCAAGTAAATTATTTAAGCTATTATGTAGTAATATGACATGCAAAATACATTTATTTAGTTTATTTATTCCAATTAGCTAGTTTCTGCATAACAGCCATTAGACTAGTTACTGTGGTTCCGGTGATGAACAGCAGAGGACCTTAAATTCCTGCTGTCCACTGTTGGGCTGGGAAAAGCCGGTTGAGAGTCAGTTTTATTCCTGACACCGACTGCTGTGCGTCGGAGGTGCTTCCCCAATTCTCTTGGTGTTGTCAGGGTATTTATTTCCTTTATTTATGTGGTTGACCTGTATTCAACTCAGCAGATAAGTTATTCTTGTTATTATCGTAGGTATAATATTTAGAATGTTTATAAGGAATTGAAGTGAAGTTACCATTCTGATTTGCCTCATAATGTTCGTGCGTGAGTGTTCCTTGTAAATATATTGATTTGTTTTAAGTGTATTTTTCATTCTGGATTTTCATCTTCACAGCCTGTCTAGGTCACTTTTAATAATAAGTGTATTAACATCATTTTATTACTGATCAGTATTCTCCCAACATGAACTTAACCTGTAATAAGTGGGGGCCTGATCTAGGAGTTATCATTTGAACATTTAATTGCATAAGCATTTAGTTTACAAACATGGGAGATTTTGTTCTTCGTGAATTTGTGGAAGATCCATCAGTAGAACAGTTAAAAAACAGTTTAGTAAAGAACGATGACTGGATTGCAAAGATATATAAAGTAAAATCAAAGCTTCAATGACTAAGAGTAAAATTAAGAAGTCGGTCATTTTTTGGTTAACTGAGAATTATATTTTACCTGATAGTGCCTTGGAATTATGTGTTGAGAATATCTCTTGAGTTGCTAACATAAAGAAATTAGGGTAAATTTTACTTTCGGACAACACGGGAATCTTAAGAATTTTATCTTTGTAATCAATAGTTTAGAACAGGGGTCACCAAACTGTTTTCACAGTGGGCCGGATAACTGAAAGAATGACGAGCGCGGGCCGCATAATCATTCTGTTCAATACTTGCAAGCCAGAACGAAAGCAAACATTACAATAAAGTACCGTCGGCGGGCCTGATGAACTGACGTCGCGGGCCGGATCCGGCCCGCGGGCCGTAGTTTGGTGACCCCTGGTTTAGAAGATGGTAAATATTACTTTTAGTCCTATAATCTTCTAGCGACACGAAAATATATTTTTCCTATGTATTTTGTTGTGTTTTGATTGAATTTGAACTTCAAAACTGTCGCAAATATTTTTTTTTCTGAGTTATGACCCCCTCCTTACCCCCAACAATAATGGGGGACCCCGTAGGAACCGTGGGTTTTGGGTGGGGGAAACTCAAAAACGAATGATTTGCGCCAGTTTTGAAGATAAAGTTCATTCAAAACACAGCAAAACACGGTCTTGACGGAGAAAGTAGGATTTTTTTTCGAGTAAATAACATAAATAAAACACCAACCAACCAACCAACAAAACCTAACCTAACCTAACCTGTGTTTTCTAAAAAAAGAAATTGCCTCACTATTTTTCTGATGAAACTCTGCAATTGACATGAAATAATCTTTATCAGACCTTCTCCGCCAGAAGTGAACAAATCATGGCGACACTTGTGACTGAGAAAATCTAATAATATTGAAAAATTAATATCTCGGTTATCCTTAATTTCAGATGGAAATATCATAGAAGAAAAGTGTCTCGAATTTTCTGTGGATTTCACATATGTTGTCAGATTTATCGTAAAGAATTATAGGACTAAAGTTAACAAATACCCTTTAGACTATTCTAAGACACTTTTCTCCTGTGACGTCTTCCTCGTAAATGACCTAACCTAACCTCCTAACCGGCGGACTTCGCCCCCCCCCCCGACCACCCGGCATATATATGTCGTTTGCGAGGGAAACGTCACAGATGAAAAGTGTCTTAGACTCGTCTAAACTATTGATTACAGAGGTAAATTCTTAAGATTCCCGTGTTGTCCGAAAGTAAAATAATACCGAAATTATAAATGGAAAGTGCAAAGAAATAAAGACAATATGAACAGAGAACACGGAGAGAAACAGAGAGAACAAAAAGAGAAACAAAGACAACATGAATAACAAATGTTACATTTAAGATTATCTAGTCCTGTTGCAGAGGTGACTACTCACCAACCAGAGGTCTTTGGTGCAACTAAATATGCAAAAATGGTGCCTTCATTTGATGAACACGATCCAGAATTATTTTTCTTGCAGTTTGAGAAGGTAACACAGTCCCTTTTGTAGGTCACTTACTGAAGATCAAGATAAAGATTGACACCACAAAGAAGGCAATATTACTGAACTATGATCTTTACGTCTCTTGAATGGCTTCTCGAAGCTGGAAGGATCTGCTAAACAGGCATCACGAAATTCAGTATTCCACAGCTCTCCCTTGTCAACGTAGTTCAGTATATCATCCTTGTGCAATAGCCCCTGTTTTATAGACTGGTTCTTATATAAATATGGGTTATTATAGTGTTGTTATATAGTTCCATCACCCATAGTTATTTTCCATGAACTGTAAGGATCATGTGACACACCTGTGATCAGAAAATTCCACTCTCAAGTCGTGTCTCTTAGACCTGAGCTCAGCTAATTAGTAGCCAGCTCTCGGCAGTTAATGCTTAACTCTTTTCTTTTCTTTTATCCTCTTCACCACTCATCGGCTCGTTAGCCGCTTAGGCGATCGGTCACGTCTCTGATTACTTTTCCTTTTCATTTATCCACTTCACCAAAAGATCGGCTGCTTGGGCGATCGGTCACGTCTCTGTCACGCACTGTTGGCAAGTATTGGGCATGCACCGGCTCCTGAATGTACCTGAACCCGCTCCAATGTTGGTCAAATTTTGTCTTGAAAGAGCTCACATTCGGTACCATCACAACACTTTCTGGCAGATTGTTCCAAGAGTTCACAACCCTCACTCCGAAAAAGTTTGCCCTCACAGTTTTCTAGACTTGCAGCTTCTTCAATCTTGAGTTGTGATACCTTGTGGGGCGAGCGTCCGCCAACTCCAAGTAAGGACACCCTTTAGATGCTTATACACCTCAATTAGGTCTCCCCTTGCCCATCTGTAGTATATGCTAGGCAAGTTCAGGCGCTCCAATCTCTCAGGGTAGCTGAGATGCCGAAGTGCAGGCACCAGTCTGGTGGCCCTCCTTTGAACATTTTCAACCAACTGACAGTCCCGAGCATATCTCGGAGACCAGACGGGGTGACAGTACTCCAGATGGGGAAGCACTTCACTCTTGAAGATCGTTAAGAGGGACGGACCGTCTAGACATCTGAACGACCTTCTTATAAGACCCAATAATTTATTTGCCTGATTTACCTTCTTCTCGCAATGGCCCGAGAACTTCAGCTCATTGTCAACATACACACGTAGGTCCTTCTTACATTAGGGTGTGTCATAGGAGGGAAGATCAGCTAAAACTAATGGCCCATCACTTTTATGGTAGATTTTAGTGTATATAAACAGAAAATAATTTCAGTTTCAATATTTTGCAACCTTTTGCTAGGTAAATTTTAGCGTGAAATTTATCGAAAATCTAACGTACAGCTGCATTAGTGCATTACAATTAAATAGTGAACATTGCTTCTGACTTCATTCTTTAACAACCCAACTAACAATATTTTTTTCTGTTTCAGATTCTGATGCATTTATAAGTTGATAATATTTGCGATGGCTGCTTGTGTCAGGACGAGGAACCAAAAATCCAGCCATCTCAGTCACTATCTTGGGTCTGGGAGAGAGCTCCTGAAGTCGGAGTTGCCTACATTGAGAGATGCTTTGAGATACGGTGTTTTAATCAGGCAAATCAGTGAAAAGAACCAAAGAACTTACACAAACAAAGACATTGCCAGTGATATGACCAAAGCTGTCTTGGCACAGTACACTCTGGCTAACGCTCAGTTCAAGCCTCCAGTCATAACAAGTCAGAAGAAGATTAGTGAGAGACTGCTAGCCAGTTGGGAAAAGGCAAGAGATATCTCTCTTGGGAGAGGAAAACTTGCAGTTAAGGACAGCTTTGCCAAGCAACTGGACCAGTTATTTGACATAATTACTTGCAAGTGCCCAATTGTTCTCTGTCCTGAGTTTGGATGCGATCGTGACTGTAAATCCGAGGCCCACATCTCCTGTATTTGCAAGCGTGAACTGAAGATTCCTGTGATCGAACTGGCATTTGTCAAAGCACAGAGAGAGAAGACTGGCAGTATAGGGGCTCTCATGATTTCTAGCCAAGATATTCCGGAGTCCAAGAGACAGGAGGCTGCCACAGAGAGACAGAAGAGGAGAAGAGTTGCCGAGGAAAAGAGACTTGAGAAGGCCCAGGGTGAGGTAAAAAAGGCCGATGATTGGAGTCAAGCTGATTCAGAGTTTAATGACTTCCCCATGGCTGATCCGAGTGCTGACCAGGAGAATGGTGACTTTGTCCCTAACCCAGAAAATAATGATCCCAAACCTTCCAGGCATAACATTCGAAATAGGAAAGCGACACCACACTGGTCTCAGAGAAACTGCAGAGATAGCAACAGCTGCCTGGATTGACGGTGGTTTGATAGCACCTGATGATGTTCACCTGGTGATAGATCATAACAAAGTAAGGAGAGCTCAGGGGAAACTTGTCAGTAACCTAGAAGAGGAGTTTGATAAGGGGATAAGAGAACATGGAATCAATTGTTTGTTCTTTGATGGGAGAAGGGATGACACTAAAGTGTTCATGAAAGTTGGGGATTCTGACAAGTTGTTCCCTGCCATGGTGAAGGAGGAACACTACTCCTGCTGCAGTGAACCAGGAGGGAAGTATTTGTGGCATTTCACTCCAGAGAAAGATGACATCAGGAAACCAGCTGAGATAGTGGCAGATAACATTGTGAACTGGCTCAGAGAGAGGAACGTAGACCAGACCCTGCAGGCCATTGAAGGGGACAGCACCAACACGAACACAGGGTGGCAAGGGGGGGGTCATACAGTGGATAGAGCAGAAGATTGGGAGGAAGCTGGTCTGGATTGTTTGTGACCTCCACACCAACGAGTTGCCACTCAGACATCTGATCCAGGAGCTGGATGGCAAAACTCTTTCAAACAACAGATGGTCTGGTCCTCTTGGCAAGATGCTGGACTCTGCCACTGAGTTAGAAATAAATCCGAGCTTTGAAAAAATCACAGTTGGCCCTCCACTCGTTGAGCTTGCACATACTGTCATTGACGACCTGAGTACTGACCAGTAATATGGTTACATGATTTGCAGTGCCATCAAAACTGGGGTCATGCCTGATAGACTTGCTTACCTGCAGATAGGTCCAGTCTCACATTCTAGGTGGCTCTACAGCAGCTCTCAGGTTCTGCAAATTTGGGTCGCTCATCGCCAAGCTGAAGAAGAGACAGCTTCCTGACCTGAGACTTATTGTCCAATTCATCGTGAGTGTCTACTTGCCCAATTGGTTCAGCACATGAGTCAAGTCATCTGTTCTCGAAGGTCGAAGGCATCTTCTCCTTCCAGCTTGAGCTCCTGAGGAGTCAGCCAGAAAGGTTGTTCAGATTGTGGAGCAGACTGTGAGAATCTTCCTGTTGCTCGTGCGAGCAGTTCTGCAGACAATGCTCTGCCAGTAAGGATGAGAGGAGAAGAAGAGTGGCAGTCAAAAAGATGCTGAATGAGACTTATGAGAGGATCTGGGGCATGACGAATCAGTTGGTGACGATTCCTTCAGGGTCAGGAGAGACTCCTGAAGTCCAATCTAGTGCCAAGACCCTCACTGATCTCATAGATCTGGATAACATCCAGGCTGGCAGTGAGCCCCCTCTTCTCCTGCAGCCTCTCAATGTTCAAGTCAGAGCTTTCCTGGACAACCCCATGCATGTCCCTGCCTGGCCCTCACACACCCAGAGTATAGAGCGTTGTGTACAGCAAGTGAGCGAGGCCAGCAGTCACGTGTACAGCCAGGAGAGGAGGGAAGGCTACATCCGAGCTCAGGTGGTCAGCAGGGAGGTGATGAGTAGAAACAGAAGCAAGAAAGACATGTTCTCTATGGTGTGCAGGAACACCGGGTCGTAGTAGTAAAACCAGTTTTTGTATTTGATGATTTTGTTTTCTAAAGGAATATTAAATTTAATAAATGTGTCAAGATCATTCGTTTCACTATTCTGGATCATTTTCATCCTAATAAATTAACCTGATACATTTGCTTTTACTTTAAATGGCTATTTAGTGGTGTTGGTAAATTGGGAATACTAGGTACCATAAGATTTCAAGTTAAAATTTACCTGTAAAAAATAAAAACTTTTCAAATCTGAAGATATCACATGATTCTGCACATAGAACTACATCATTAATACCATGGGCCGATTTTTCAAACTCAAAAAAAAAAAATTCGCCTCCGTATGACACACCCTATTCTTACATGCAGTCTCAAATAGTGCAGTTTCTTCATCCCGTTGGGGCATATAAATACGCCTCCTTGCCATTGGTACGCTCCAGGTGCATCCTCTTACCCTTCGTGACATTGAATCTCAGCAGCCATTTCTTCGACCATTCTTGGTGCCCACAGAGGTCCTTCTGCAGCTCTTCACAGTCCGCTTGGTTCTTGATTTCCCGAAATAACTTGGCGTCATCGGCAAACATTTGTATGGAGGAGTGTACAACGTCAGGCATGTCATTTATGAAACAAACAAACAACAGTGGGCCCAATACACTGCCCTGTGGTACCCCGCTTGTGACAGGTACGGATGATGATTTCGTGCCATTAATCACCACACAGTGCTTGCGGTCATGTAGAAAGTCTTCTATCCACGCTAGGACATTTTCCCGAATTCCGTACCCTTCCAGTTTGATTTTCAGCCTTTCGTGGGGTAGACTGTCGAAAGCCTTGGCAAAATCTAGGTAATTATTGTTGATATTACCACCCCGTTCCAGAATATGGGTCCAAATATCCAACACCTTGAGCAATTGTGTTAAGCAGGAGCGCCCCGGCATAAAACCGTGTTGGCAATCCTTTACAAGGTCGTATCTGATAATATCTGATAATACTCTCAAGTACTTTACATACTATGCTGGTCAGGCTCACCTGTCTATAGTTGTTCGTGGAGTGACGCTCGCCCTTCTTGAAGATAGAACTCACATAAGCCACTTTTCATTCACTGGGGACCTTTTGTTCATCCAGGCATTTACAAAACAGGAACTTCAGGGGCTCGGCAAGCTCGTTGCACAACTCTCTTAGCACTCTAGGATGCACCAAGTCAGGGCCGGGACTCTTATGGACCTTTAGCCTGGACAGTTTATTTCTAATACCCTCTTCTGTGAACACAATGTGGGTCAGTGCTGTGTCAAACCGTCTGTCCTCAAGGTTAATTGCATCCTCCCTTGTGAACATCGAGGAAAAGAAGCTGTTCAATGCCTCAGCTTTATCCTGGTCAAAATCTGCGTAACTACCATCTTCAAGCCTCAGGTCTGATACGCCTACTCATGTTTTTAATTTCGACTTTGCATAGCGGTAAAACGCCTTTGCGTTTGACTTGACCTCGCTTGAAACCAGCCTCTGGAACTCCTTTTCAGCCCTTCTACACTCTATCTTTGCTTGGTTTCTGGCTCTTGCATACATCCTCCTGTCCTGCTCATCGTTTGACCCAACCCACGTCTCGAATTTCTGGGTTTTCTTCTTAACTCTGTCGACCGCCGCGTGGTTCACGTGTAGGGATCCCTTCGTATTCCTAGAGGCACTGGGTTTAGTCTTGGGTATATATTTATCGATCAAATGGGTCACTTTACTAGTTATGATATTCAGCGTAGTGTCTACGTTCTTGTGCCTTAATGAGTCAGGCCAGTTGATACCTCTCATCTCTTCCCTCATCCCGTTGTAATTTCCCTTGTAATATTTGCACCTTGGTCTGGCCTTATCCTGAACTAGGTAACAGTTAAATCTGAATGACAACACTATATGGTGACTGGTGCCAACTGGGTTAAGGTGTTCCAGTTTGGCCACCATACCCTCCTCGTTTGTTATGATGAGGTCAAGCGGCTTGGGTGTTTGCTCCCCTCTGTAATGTGTCGGGTCTCTAACATGTTGGAACAGAAAATTATCTCACAGAGTTTCTACAAAAAGAGTAGCAGGGTTATTCAAGTCATTTGGGGTGAACTCGTTTCTCCAGTCGATGTCGCCAAAGTTAAAGTCCCCCATGATAAAGAGATGGCTAGGGTTGAGCATTGCTGCATTGTCTATTAAGGCTCTTAAGTTCCTTTGATTTAGTGGGCCACAGTTTGTGGATCTGTAGATACACCCGACGATAAGTAAGTCCCCTCCCTTTAATTTAATTTCACACCACTTGGATTCTTCAAAAACATCCTCTCCCTGTACCCTCGCTTGGCTGGCTCTAAGGTCTTGCCTAGCGTAGATAACCACACCCCTCTTGCAAGTTTCTTGAGAAAGGTTCGTAAATGAGTCATATCCAGCAATATTGAACTCACATTCCTCTAGGTCGATTCTCCAGTTCTTGTACAACAGTTCTACAACTCCAACAATATCTGGTTGGTGTACTTTCAGTAGTGTTTCAAACTCCTCTCTCTTATCAAGAAACGTGTCAGTATTAGTGTACATGAAGCCAGAATTTGTTCTTGGTAACGTCTCTGCTCTTAGTAGTAACCCCGCTCCCTCCCCATTCTCAGAAGCTGCAGCATTTGCTAAGTGCACTGTATTTTGCAGGGTGTGGTTAGAAATGTCATTGTTTACACGGCGCTCGCCCCCTCCTGTCCGGTAGGCGGAGCTGGTGCCGCCTCCCGGGTGGGGGATAGAGCGGGTGGAGGGTGCACTGCTGCCCCCTGGCCCTGTGTCGGCACACTTGCTTCCACTACCCTCCCTCTGAATATAACCCATGTACACCTGGCCCCGTTCTTCCTTGACTCCTCCCTCTTCTGCTTCAAGTCCTGTAGAAGCTTCTTGTGCTGTTCCCTCTGCATTACAGTGCGATCTGGGTGAATGAATACACCCCGAAATGCCTCGCTCCTTGCTAAGTTTTTTGCCTGCTGAACAACCTGCCATTTCTCTTCCTCGCTCAGTGTGATCCTCATGGGGCGTGGCTTATCCCCCTGCTTTTGTCCCAGCCTCCTCACATCCTGAGGGGTTGATGGAATCTTCAGAACCTCTGTACAAATACTTTGAAACTGCATCTTATCGTGTGTTTCCTTACTTTCAGTTCTCTCAGCCTGGCTCTCGGGGACTCCAAGAACTATTACATTGTTCCTGCGCTAGAAACATTCCCGTTGTTCCTCCTCTCCCCTAACAGTAGGTCCATCCGTTAATTTTCATTTCTTCGACACACTTCTTCAGAGTCCCTAGCTGCTGTAGGAACTGTTCTGATCCTGCATTACTCTCCGCCACCCCCCATGGCCCTGCTAATGCCTCAGCATAACTCCTCTTAGCAACCACCTCCATTCTATCAGCTACTTCCTCAGTCTTAGCAAGGATCTCTTTCCCAACTTGCTCTAGCAGGGCTCCAGCTTCATATATTTTCGTCCCTAGGGAACTCGTTCCCTTATGGCTTGCAATCACCTCTTTCACCTTGACTATGCAGTCAGGGCAATACCAGCAACAGCCTTCATGCTTTATGGCAGTTAGCATCTTCCTAAACGTTGCATAAGTCAGGCCTGTATCCTCCATTTCCGACGTCTCCCTGCAGTAATCACATATCATACTCATGGTTGTTGTTGTAAAGACTGTGTATAGATCTACACCTATTTAAAAATAAGAGAAAAAAAAAGAACAGTACTTAGCTGCTCTCTGCTGGATTTAACCACCTCCCCTGTTGCCTATAGAGTTGTCTTCTGCTATCACTGTGTACACTGTATCTCCCTGCGAATGGTGTATTGTAGACACAGTTTCAGTCTTTGAGAAAGCACACAAACAAAATAAAATTTAATGTCTCTGTGGCACCTATGACACGACTTGGTCTCTGCTGGCAGTGGTGCCTTACCAGCTTGCTTGCCAGTTTGTATTCACTTTAAGTTATTTACAGCCTCTTCCGCGGTCACTGATGACACTGTGAACTGATTTACCTAAAATCACAGTACTACATTCCCTGGTTGGCCTTTATCACAGCCGTGACCACAACTCCGTAAAAAAAATAAAAATAAAAGCTTTGTCATATGACAGTGATTTTGTGGTTACCTCCTGATCTGGGCTGTACCTCCAACTCGGTGGAAATTGAGTTTTCAAAAATACAATCGCGTCTAGCATTAAAAATCCTACATCGATTTACACTTTCACATCACTAAGACGATCTTGATGTTCTTAAGTAATTACTGTCCAATTCCTGCCGCTCAACATACTCTCATGAGGTAAGGACGTCTGACATAAAAGCTTATCTTAAGTTAAGCTCCGTCCTTAACCTACACTCACAGTTCACAGTGTTTTTACGGTGATCCTTATTGACTGTGCATAATATATATTTTTTTATAAATAAATGGAGAAAAGACCATTTGAGGTTTGACAACTTAACCCAACAAACTAAACAGCTCCAAGGCTGTTATATAACAGTTCCCCAAACTTGGTTGTGTCATGAACTTTTTGATCAAAGGTAAGAAGATATAAATTCTCATCTCGATCATAGCCAAAAGGATTCACAGTGGATTCAATACCTGCTGTAAGTCTTTTGAGATCCTCGTTGTCTTTCTGTACTCTGTGGGGGGGGGAGGGGGGGCTCAAAATTCTTCGCATCGGCTGCAGTAAATTGTAGAGTTCCCGCCAAACTGAAGCTCGGAGAAATATAAGGAACCAGAGATCTGTTTGGTCGACTTCTTGTCATAAGTACCATGGAAAAAATTGATCTTAAGAAAATTTTGTAATTTCCTTTAACACCAGTACACTTGTCTTTGACACATGCTGATGGCAGTATGAATACAACTGATAAATCCAATTTGATGAGAAAACTGGAAAGCATGACTCCCGATGTTACCATTGTATATGTGACATTTGCATTACACACACAACATAATATTCCATTAACAGTTGGGGGCATTGCCCGGGTTCTGCTGTTTCAGCTTTGCCAGATAACCCCTGTGGTCCATTTTGTTTGGGACACCTATGTGTTCCCCTCGATCAAAGATTTAGTGCATCAACGGCTCGGTTCATAAAAAATGTGTCTCTGCATCGAAAGCCCTTATCAACATCGTCCAAAGTACTGGCACTCGGCTTTGAAATCAGCATCTTTCAAACATCACTTCAACAATTCCTGGCTCTTGAGTAGCACAAGGATATATATGATGATTTGCTTGTCATTTACCAATGCTATTGCTTCACTGCAAACAGTACCACTTGTACCTTGGCTGAATTCCACTCTTGAGGAAGACGATACCAGGATGGTTTTTCATCGACATCGTATCACTGAGAATCACACGGCAGCAAACATTACCATATGGAGTAGTGACACAGATTTTCTAATTATGATTCTGAATTACTTGGCTCAGAGAGTGGTAAGTTGTCTTGTCTCGCTGGATGCAGGTCTCAGTCGTAACAACACAAGGCGCTTCATCAACCTAGATCACATAGTTAGTACCACTGATTAAGTAACCCTGGATGCGTTGCCAGGCATCCACGCATTTACAGGTTGCGATTTCACTGCCTCTTTCATGAACAAAGGAAAGATTCATTCATCAGAACTTATGATGAAAAATTATGAATATAAGGCATTTTTTGGAACACTGTTGTCATCAGATTCTGTAGTGACGATATGCATCTATGTGAGAAATTTGTGTGCCATCTATAAGGGAAACCAAAGTTAAAAGAAGTGAATGATTCTGTTACACAATATTTCAAAAAACTTGCTCACCTAAAACACTTCAGAATCCATTGGCCTTAATGAAAGGAGTTAATCCAACTTCCTTACCACCATGTGCGAAATCTCTCGGGAAGCTCTTAAGAAGCAATTATGTTGCAGCGATGTGAAAGAGTTTAGTTAGAAAGTCCCTGTAAATCAGAACCCTAAAAAATGGTTGGATGCAGGTGGATGGAATATACATGACTGATTGGTGTGATGCTAAACAACTTCCTACAGATACCTACCAAGCACTTGAGACAGACGCTCACTATTCTTAATGAAGACTCTAATGATGAAGAACTACTCTTTGGCGAGTCAGCTACTGTTGAATATGCATAAAGCTGTATTGAAAATGGCTTATTCTACAGCAATGGAGGGAAATCATAATATGAAAGCTACACGAATTCATTAATTTCGGGAAATGTTTATTTGGCCAGGTGGTAGGGTGGCAGGGTTGGGCACTAGGGTGTGTCAATTTTGTCAACATGTTAAAAATCAAATTTGGTAGTCAAAATATTGTGCCTCTTTATGTCTAAACTTGAGATTAGCAAACAAAAATGAATTGAAATAACCCTCACCTACATCAATTATACCTTAAAGTTTCAAATATCAGTATTTCAACAAATTAATGAGACTTGATTAGAATTATTCACTTGATATTAACTAATCTCATGTAAGCATATGGATTATGGAGTATTTTATGGTTCTATAGCTTGTGTACAATATGCATGTCAGAACATGAACATGAACAGGCTCTCCGTGTGGGACAGTTTAATTCTTGTTTTGACTTGTACCAAGCGTGAGGATAAGGCGCCCGGCTCACTCTCCTTCTAGATATCATAGACGGTGGTTTGCTCTCATTGCACTTGCACCTACTCTACCAGACGAATTCTACATTTTAATTATTGTAAGTAGGGCATATTGATTGTCGCAGTTACTTATATCATTGTATAAAACATTATGTTCTAAGAAATTATTATGTTATTTCTGTTACAGCATTTTTGATAAACAAATTGATATTTTTTGAAACAACAATTGAATTATGAAACATTGAAATATTTTTCTATTTGTCAGATAGTGTGAAGATGTCAAAATTGAAGACAAGAAGTCAGTTGTCAACCCACTTGAGCCTGCTAGTTGGTAAAGGGAAGGAGCTTCCTGTATCAGAACTTCCAACAGTGAGAGACATGCTAAGATTAGGGTTACTCCTTCGAGAAAAAAATGCAAAGGACAGAAGGAACTATACAGATAAAGAACTCATAAATGACATGATAGTCCCTCTTCTGCATCAATGGACAAAAGCTAATGCACTATTCAAACCACCTGTGATTAATCAGTGTCGAACTATTGAGCTAAAACTAACGAAATTATGGCACAAAGCAGTTGAAACATCACTTGGTAAAGGAAACTTGGCCAGGAAAAATGAATTTCTGCACACACTTGATACTCTGTTTGACATTTTGACCTGCAAGTGCTCCATACAATTATGTTCTGAATCCAACTGTTCTCACTCAGGTAAGAGAGAAAATAATTCCCACATTGATTGTGGTTGTCCTCGTGAAAAGAAGATCCCTGTTTTAGAGCTTGAATTTATAAAGGCACAGAGGACAAAGGCAGAAGGCCAAGGAAGTATGCAAATGGGTTCAATAGATTATTCAGAAACAAAGAAGCAGATTGCTAATGCCAAGAAGAGAGAACAAATCCGAGAGAGGGAACAAAAGAAGAAAATGAAGAGTGAAGAAGCCATCCAAAGAGAGGAAGAGCTGTGTCAAGATGTTTATCACTTCTTTGATAGTTCTTCTGATGAACAGGAAGCAACATCAGATGATAGTTCCAAAGAGCCATCTGAACCTTTACCAAAGAAAATGAAATACAACACAAGAAATATTTCAAACATTGCTTTAGCTAGTATTCGCCACCATGCTGGACTTCGTGAGGCTGCAGAAATTGCAACTGCCGCTTGGATAGATGCAGGCCTCATCAGCCGAGAGGATGTATCTTTGGTGATAGATCAGAATAAAATTAGAAGAGCACAAGAAAAAATAATGAAGGAAATATCTGATCAGCATGAAAAAGATTTAAGCGAGGGAGGGCTCTCCTGTCTTTTGTTTGATGGAAGAATAGATGACACAAAAGTTTTGCTAGAAGTAGAGGGAGTGAACAGAAAGTTTCCAGGTCTCATCAAAGAAGAACACTACTCTGTCTGTTCTGAGCCTGGTGGTCGGTTTTTGTTTCACTTTGCTCCCGAAACTGAAGTAGAAGGGAAGAAACATGCAGAGGTCATTGCTGATCATATTTTATGTTGGGTTCAGGAGAGAGGACTTGGCAGTTCACTGCAGGCTGTTGGTGGAGATTCAACTGCAGTGAACACCGGATGGCAGGGGGGTGTAATGACGCATTTAGAGAAAAAACTAGGAAGAAGACTTGTTTGGATTGTATGTGATTTACATACAGGCGAGCTACCTCTTCGTCATCTCATCCAGGAACTTGATGGTCCTACAAAGAGCAACAACAAGTGGTCAGGTCCCCTTGGCATCATGCTGGATGAAGCAACACAACTAGAAATAAATACAACCTTTCCAAAGGTCGAAGTTGGCCCTCCCCTTCCGGCGTTGTCTGAAGGAGTCATCAAAGATCTCAGCACAGATCAATCCTATGCTTATCGTATTGCCCAAGCAATAAGATCAGGAGAAGTGCCTCAGTCATTGGCTCTCTTGGAGATTGGACCTGTCAGTCACAGCCGTTGGTTAACTACAGCTCTTCGTTTCTGCAGGATTTGGATTTCCAAACACGAATTGAAGGGCAAAGTGCTGAAGAATTTGAGGTTAATTGTTGAATTTATTATTGGAGTTTATCTTCCCCAGTGGTTTAGTGTGAAACTTAATCCTATGTGGGTGGATGGGCCCAATCACCTTTTGTTTCAATTGCAGCTAGTAAGAACACAGAGGAAGGTAGTGAGGGACATCGTGTTACCTGTGGCAAGAAGGTCCGCTTGGTATGCTCGATCAGAAGCAGTTTTGCAAGCAATGCTTTGCAGTCAATGTACCAATCTCCGAACCGAGGCTGTAGAAGTCATTCTAAAGATTAGAGGAACGCTAATAGATGACGACCAGTTGGGAGACTGTTCGTTTCATTCAAGAAAAGTTCCCCCAATAAACGTCAATGCCACCAAATTGTCAGAATTGGTTGACTTGAGTTTGGAAGTCTTAGAGCCACCATTGACAACAAGTCTAACTAGCCAAGAATTGAGAAACCTTAAAGAGACTCCAATGCAGGTGCCGAAGTGGCCTTCCCACACTCAAAGTGTGGAGAGATGTGTGAAAATGGTCACAGAAGCAGAGGGCCATGTTTACAGCCACGAGAGGCGAGAAGGTTACATCAAAGCACAAATACCAAGCAGACTACTGATGACAAGAAACCAAAGCAAAGAGAGTATGAAGGCATTGGTTACTTTCAAATAGACTAAGGATAATAAAATATAAGTTGTACCCCACTTAACGCGGTCAATTGAACCCAGAGCGTCCCGCGTTAAGTGAAATCCGCGTTAAGTGAACAACAGAACATATGGGATTAATTCCAATAGAAACCGGCCTGACCCCCAAACTCCACTTTTTGAAGGCACATACCTATGTTGTAGTAAAAATAACATCTTAATTTTATGATGGTACATGCACACAATTAATACTTAAGAGAAATACAGTCGCCAAGTTAATGTCCATTCAAATAATGGACTCAACTCCCTCCCTCTCTCACACTACACTCGCTGGCTCTTCCCTCTCAGAGAAATTTTTGGGGGAAAACCACTAAATTTTAATAAATAATACCTCAAACTAAAGTTAGGATAATACAATTGACATTGCTGGATTCCTTGTAAGACCAGGAATATTTTGAATATAAATGTCATATATTTTGCACAAAAGATAACATAGTTACCTAGAGAAAAATTTTTATCTAAAATTTGTATGTTTAATGAAAAATATATGATGTTTATATTCAAAATGATCACCAAATTATAAGAATTCCAGCAATGTAAATTATATTCTGACCGGGTAATTTGTATGAATTTTATGAGCTAAAACAAATATCTTCAGTTAATAAAAAAAAAAATAATCTTCACAACACTATCTGTCAATCAAAGTACCCCACCTTGCCTCCCCCCCTCTTCCAACCGCGCGGTCAGTCCCAACCCTCCCCCCCACCCCCCACCAATCCTCCCTTCCAGGGTTTTTAACATTTAGTATTAAATAATACCTCAGATTAAAGTTAGGATAATATAATTGACATTGCTGGATTCCTTGTAAGACCAGGAATATTTTGAATATAAATGTCATATATTTTGCACAAAAGATAACATAGTTAATTTGAGAAAAATTTTTATCTAAAATTTGTATGTCTAATGCAAAAATATGATGTTTATATTCAAAATGATCATCAAATTATAAGAATTCCAGCAATGTAAATTATATTCAGACCGGATAATTTGTATGAATTTTATGAGCTAAAACAAATATCTTCAGTTAATAAAAAAAAAAATAATTCTTCACAGGGTAACAGATGGTCGGTCGGTCCCTCCCTCCCCCCCACCCCCCACCAACCGTCCCAAGGAGATGTGTGGGATAACCACTAAATTTTAATAAATAATACCTCAAACTAAAGTTAGGATAATATAATTGACATTGCTGGATTCCTTGTAAGACCAGGAATATTTTGAATATAAATGTCATATATTTTGCACAAAAGATAACATAGTTAATTTGAGAAAATTTTTTATCTAAAATTTGTATGTCTAATGCAAAAATATGATGTTTATATTCAAAATGATCACCAAATTATAAGAATTCCAGCAATGTAAATTATATTCTGGCTGGGTAATTTGTATGAATTTTATGAGCTAAAACAGGCAGTCAGGCAGGGTGGGGCAAATCTAAAAATAGCGTCTCGAGCCGGACACTCACCGCGTATATGTGGAAAAAATCCGTGTTAAGTGAAAGTTCAGCTCTGGCGAGGCACGGTGTATATGATAAAACGCTTTAAGTGAAACCGCCTTAGGCGGGGTAATACTGGGAGTAATTTGAAACTTGAAACAGTAACATGTGTGCAAACGCTGGTTATGTTATAAATTCACAAATATGTACATTTAAAAATCCATTTGATGTAGGTAGGACTTATTATAAAAAAAAATTTATGCCAGAATATTGTTTTGCATGCTTAAAGACTACAATAAATTGCTACCAAATTACTCGATTTTCAATTTAGCCAGTTCACCCCCTAAATTGACACACCCTATTGGGCACGGGTGGAACTCGATAAGCACCCACCTCCTGGAGGTGATTTCTGGGTTGTTCTGGTTCTAAAAATCAAACCAAAATACAGAGCTGCATCATAGAGCCAAATTAGTATATTTCTCGACATTATAAACAAGTCGAATGTCATTCATAGACATGGGAGAATTTTTCAGGTTTAGTGGTGAGGTGTAATAATATCTCCTTTCCTTTTCTTTATGTACAGTATCTCAAAAAATTATCTTTCCACGCTCTGTGGTAAACATTATAAGACCACGGATGATAGATATTGGAATATGCGTTTGCTTTGGTATAAACGAGTAGATTAACATAAGTAATGCAATGTGTATTTACTTTGGCATAATTAATATGATGTTAGGCTACCAAATGTAGTAGGTTCAGAATGCCACAGAGTCACACATACCAACCCTCCCGAAACATCACGAGTTGCATGTAGCATTTCGGGAGTTATCGGACCCATCCTGGCAGATACTTTTTTTTTTACATAATGTACAGTACATCTGGTGACCTTCTTTTGCAGTTAGCAAACCATGATTATACAAAAGCAAGTATTGTTTGTATAGACGACGAAAAGCGGCCTCTTGTAGCTCAGATTGACGGATATGATGCTTAGCGCTTCGACGTAGGAGCGTAATCAGACTTCTTTGGTTTGGTTAGGTTAGGTTAGGTTAGGTTAGGTTAGGTTAGGTTAGGTTAGGGCAGGGCAGTTTTCCGAGAAAGTGTCCTTGCGGATTTCTGTAAGAAGTGGATTTTCAGATTCATGAGTTTTTTCCCTAGAAACAATCTTCCAACCTTTCAAACGACTATGTGTAGCAAGCAGTACTTGAGGGCCTTGTCGTATGCCAGTACAGTACATGATGCGCTCCTGAACAGGTTCATAACTACTGGGCCTGATATATAGAATGCAGTGATATGTTTGGCAACTGTTTAACAATATATAATACAACATACACTTTCCGTCAGGAAAGCAGGTAAAGGTATACTAACTAACTTGATCAGCTGGTTGTACTGTGCCTCACCGTCAGGTAGACTGGTCACGGCTATATCTGGGCGAGTGACATAGTCATTCTTGACATAGTCACGCAGCTGCTGGAACCCTGGAGAAATCTGTGGTGCAACAGTGTTTATGTTAAATTACGATTGCTTTCTTGAACGGGCTCTATATCTATCTATCTATCTCTCTGAATAGTTAGACACTTTCCAGTTATTATACTTAGAAATACAATATTTGCATTTATTTAACAGAGGTGACCTTCAAAAAGGAAAATACATCATTAGCCTCTATCATCCAATCAGTATAACATCAATTGTAGGAAAATTACTTAAAGGAACAGATTCAAACTCAATTCAAATCACTTCGGGAACACGTTGGCGTTCATGTCTGACAAATCTATAATCATTTATTTCAACTGTTTTCGAATTAGTTGAAATGGACACGATTATGATGTGGTTTACCTTGACTTTAGCAAAGCCTTTCACAGGGTACCCCACGAAAGACTAATCTTTACGTAAAGTGAAGGCTCGTTGAATTGGAGGAGATATTCTAAATTGCTTAAAGGCATGGTTACTGAACGGGAAAAAGAGTGAGCATTAATGGCACTGAATTCGATTTTGGTTACGTAACTAGTGGAGTACCCCAAGGCACAGTACTTGGACCATTGTTATTTATTAGATACATTAATGACATAGATACAGGCATAGACAGCAACTTAAGAAAATTTTCTGACTACACTAGAATAGGGCGTGCAATTAAATCTGATGAGGAATCCAAAAAATTACAGGGTCTTAAAAATGGCAGTAATGTGGAAAATGTAAAGTACTTAGCCCAGGAATAAATAAATAAACCATCTTTTAGACGAACAACAATTATATTGAGAAATTCGACTGTATGTTCAAAACTAGGCTAGCAAGGTACTTGGGTTCATACAAAGAATGTTATTTACAAGACTAGCGAGATTATCGTTAAACTATATCTCGTGTATGTGAGACCTCACTTGAATTATGTGGTTCCGTTTTGGTCACCATAAACAGAGTGGATATTGAATTTCTAGAAAGCATTCAGAGGAGGATGAAAGGCATTAGGAACTTCGAGTATGGAAACAGATTAAAGCATCTTAATTTGCACTCCCTCGAGAGACGGAGAGTGAGGGGCGATATGTTCGAGATGTATAAATGGAGATCAGAGTTAAACAAAGGTACTTAAACTATCTAACCAGGAGAAAACACGTAGCAATGGTTTTAAATTAGAAAAATTTAGATTTAGGTGAGAAATGGGTAAACACTGCACTGCTTGATGAGTGGAACAAGTTATCAAACATCATCATTAGCTTGAACACGCTGGGAAGCTTCAAATATAGGTTGGACAGATTTATTAGTGATATGGGTTGACTGTAAACGGGGCTGTTGTATGGATCAATAGGCCCTCTGCAGTTTCTTCCATTTTTATGTTCTTAGCCTACGGTAAAACATGTAAAAAATTATTACTGCATCAAATTATTTTCTTTTAATTCTGACATGCAGAAATTCTAGAAAATGCAAGAAATTCAAAATATGTGGTATGATTTTGTATGCATAAAATCGTCAATAAGTAGTTACTATCTTTGTATTATATGTTCTTGCATTTAGTTTATGACGTATTGAATTCAATAATTTTTTAAGTATTTAATATTCACTAATATACAACATTAAACATCTTTCACGAATGACTATGTATTGTTTTCTTCTGTTTATCTAATTTGGAATCGTAAGAATCGTGATTACAGTTTCTAATGTAATCATAATCGATTGCATTATTTTGGGAAGGAAAAGTAATCATAATTATGAATTTGCAAGGTAATCGTAATCGGTTCTATATTTTATTATTATTATTATTATTATTATTATTATTATTATATATATATATATATATATATATATATATATATATATATATATATATATATATATATATATATATATATATATATATATATATATTATTTTTTTATGGGGATGAGCCCACCCGGGCACAAGTCAAATGACCCACGTCGGGGCCTGGGGGCGAAATTTTAATAACAACTATAATAATAATAATAATTAGTACATAATAAATAGAATTTATAATAAATAATAAAAAATAAAAAATAAATAATAACAATAAAAATAACACTGAAAATAATAATAATAATAATAATAATAATAATAATAATAATAATAATAATAATAATAATAATAATAATAATAATAATAATAATAATAATAATAATAATAATAATAATATTAATAAAGAACCATAAAGAAATACAAAAATGAAAAAAAGATCAATAGTGAGAAACGATATATGTATGTTGAGTTGTCAAAGAGAAACCATTGAGACCCTGCAGTTGTGTGTAAATGAGGCAGAGAGTCAGATCAGCAACCTGGGACTTGGTCAACAATATCTCTTCCCTTTCTCTTCGCCGCAATGTTGCTTCACTCTCTCTCTCTTTTACAGGTACTTTAACAGGCAATGTTAGGTGGATTTGGCATCCTGTGTACCGCCAGCAAGGCCGTGGGCTTGTAACACACGTCTTGCCCGCGGTGACCACCGTTTCTCTGTGGATGTCGGTCACACGAGAATAACTCGTTATAGCACATCCTTCTTTCTTTACACAGCCAAACTGTGGAATGCTCTGCCTTCTTCTGTGTTTCCATATTTATACAATTTGTCTCACTTTAAAAAGCTGGTTTTCCGGCATCTTCGTGGTGTAGGTTAACACAGTACAGTATAACCTTTTTCTTCTCTGTTTTCAATTTCTTTTTTTTCTTATTTTTTCGCCCCCCAGGCCCCGTTGTGGGTCGTTTGACCTGTGCCCGGGTGGGCTACTCCCAGTAAAAAAAAAAAAGCAGGGTCTACCATTAGACAATAAATTATGCTTCCAATATCTTGCCAGGTGAAGTTTAAGATATTATAACTTAGGTTCTATAGGAGATAAAAAATAATCTGTAAAATGCATTGGCGAGATAATTTATTCAAGTTTTTAGTGACCAAAAAATTATTTATTCTAATTTTTTTCTTTCTGTTTTTACAGGTAATCTGCCCCAACACTGAATAGATTCAATAGAAGAGAAGGTAAATTATGTCCTCTACTTAGCTGAGTTAAAGTCTGTAACAGCGGTTAGAAGAAAATTTACGACTCCTTACAAGAAGGAAAAACCACACAGAAATTCAATTACGAGTTGGATGAAGAAGTTTAAAGAGACAGGTTCCGTTAATTACAAGCCACGAACTGGAAGACCGGGAGCAAACAAGGAGACTGTGGCGTCTATAGAGAAAACTTTTCTAAATAGTCCACGAAAATCACTAAGACGGGCTCCTCTGGAACTAGATGTTCCTGGTACAGAATTCAACTCAACTAACCAAAGGACACAATTCATCTTATCTTCTACTGAAGCCATTCCGTATAATGTTGGGGAACATTATCTGGAAAAACAGAAAGAACAAAAATTAGAATAAATAAATTTCTTTGGTCATAAAAAACTAATACATTATCTCTCCAATGCATTTTACAGATTTTTTTTTATCTCTTATAGAACTAAGTTATTAATATTTTAAACTTCACCAGGACTTTACGGACACCTTATATATATATATATATATATATATATATATATATATATATATATATATATATATATATATATATATATATATATATATATATATATATATATATATATATATATATATATGCTTTGTGAGAGTACAATGTGATGGTTAAGTAAACTTGGAAAAAAAATTCTATTGAAGGTTTAATATATACAAATTACTTCAATATTTCTTCCACTTGGTAACGGGGATGCTGTCAGTATTCTATGTTGAGGTCTACAGTATCTTATAAAGCAGATAAGGTTGCATCAACATTTTGCTACGATGTAAATATAAGAACACAAGAGTATAAGAATAGAGGTAACTGCAGCGGGACTATTGGATCATACTGGGCAGTCCCGTTCACACCCAACCCCTATGGCTCATATATCCATCACACCTTTGTACCTATGTTTGAAGCTATCCAGCGTAATCGATTTATTGATGATGTTTGGTAACTTGTTCCACTAATCCACTACTCTATTTCCAAACCAATGTTTACTTATCTCGCGCCTAAATATAAATACATATAATTTAAAACCATTGTTACGAGTTCGCTCCTGGTTGTATAGTTTGAGTACTTTCGTTATATCACCTTTATTTAGCCCTGGCTTCCATTCATACACCTCGATCATATCGCCCCTTACTCTACGTCTCTCGAGGGAGTGCACATTAAGATGCTCTACAGTCTCTTTAATCAAGGTTCCTAATGCCCGGGATTAGTCTTGTAATTCTCTTCTGAGTTCTTCAAGGGATTCTATATCTATTCTGTAGTACGGTGACCAGAACTGAACTGTGTAATCCAAGTGAGGTCTCACAAGCGCAAGATATAGTTTTAGGATAACCTAGCTAGTCTTGTAACTGACACTCCTTTGTATGAGCCCAAGTACTTTGTTAGCCTTGTTTCGAGCAAATACATATTGCTGACGTGGTTTAAGATTCCAACTTATCATTACAGTACTCCTAAATCTTTCTCATAGTCGCATTTCTCTATAACAACGTTGTTCATTTGATATCTGTTTTCCCTGTTTACATCTCCTGGACTAAGTACTTTACATTTGTCAACATTAAATTTCATCTGCCATTTTCAGACCATTCGAAATTTTTTTTTAGATCTTCCTGTAGTTTTGCGGAGTCCTCGTCAGCTTTAATTAAACGCCCATTTTAGTGTCATCAGCAAATTTACTTATGTTGCTGTCTATGCCTATATCTATATCCTTTATGTATATAATAAATAGTAATGGTCCAAGTACTGAGCCTTGGGGTAACTCCACGAGTGACGTTACCCTAATTGAATCAAGTGCCGTAAATGCTTACTCGTTGTTTCCTGTCCTGTAACCATGCCCTAATCCATTTTAGAATAACTCCTTCAATGCCTCAACTTTTCGTATTCGTCTTTCGTTGGGACTCTGTCAAAGGCTTTCCTAAAGTCGATGTATATACCACATCATGATCGTGCCCGCCGTCCACTGAAGCCATAACAGCTGAAAAGAATGCTAATAGATTTGTCACACACGAACGTTTTTAATGACATGTTAAACAAATTTCCTAAGGGCATACAGTACTAAGCTCTCCCTTACATTTCGTTAATACTCTGGCAAATATCTCATCGGGACGTGGTCACTTATTAGGCTTTAGCTTGTCTGTTTGCTTACTAACATCGTTACTAGTCACTACTATCTCGCTTAATTTATTTGCTTCACTATATATGTGGGAATTAAATAACAAATTACAAATTAAACCTAAATGAGCAGTATGAACCAACAATAATGCAAAAATAAATTTCATAATCGCCCACTACTAACCAGTAATACTAATGGGCAAAAATAATAAAAATAACGATAATAATACCAGGTAATAATATTAATAATAGTAATAAAAATTATTATTATAATAGTGATGATAGATTACACCAATCAATAACGATGATAATTTTGGATTGCAACAACAAAAAGTAGTAACTTTTCCATCTCACCTTGTCAAGGATTATGGCATTAGCGCGCTCCTTGAAGTCGGCAATCTGTTCCCGATTAAAGTTGTCGGGGAAGGTGGTGAAGGGCATCCACAGCGGCGAGTCTTCCGCCACATCCACCACGAACCTTTCCAGGCCCTCCACCACACTTTTCTGGCCACACCAACACCTTAGTCTCTGATGTGTTTTAACTACAACTTTTTGACCACACCAACACCTTAAGTACTAATGTGTTTAAACTCATGTAAAATATTTGTTGACTTGGGGACTATACTCAGTAAGACATCAGTTGTTACAAAGGTGGACGTCTCTTTAATCTTGTATGTTTCTTGAGGAGTTGACTTACCAACTTTCAAAATCTTTAATGTTATGTTTATTGATTATATAAATGTAAATATAAATCTTGGTTAGTCCTTAAACAACCTTACATTTCCCACTGCAGTCAGTGCGAAAATACATAAATTTATATAATGTATCAAATTCTTTGTCATTAATGTAATGCGTACTCTCACTATGCTCATTTATAGAGGATTCTAAAATTTATTACTGTTTGTCTTCTTACTGCAAAAAGGGTTTTATCAAACCACTAAGATTAGTTGATATATTTTCAGATCAGATTTGGGTGTCATCAAAAGGATTAAATTACTGATTTGTATTTAAAAGGACAAAAGCTACTGGAGTAAGGAAAGGGCAGCAAATTAGCCGCTGTCTCCGTGAGGTCCAAAAATGTGAACAAACCATCACTGAAATTGTTGAATCTTAGCATGAACGGACCAAATTTTGGTCCATTCTGTTAAAATCGGACGTCAGTGAGGGTTTAATTCAGGAGATAGACAATGTTCTATTTGCCACTTCATCTGCTGCATCCAAACTTTTCATTGCTTCATCAAGGGATTTGCATTATATTGCATTAAAATAAACACATCTGTGAAAGTCCCAATTAAAATCCATAATTAACAAAGCAGAGCTATTCTAAAATACTGCCTTACTAGGTTGAGGGAGAGTTAAGTTACGCCTAAAAAAGTAGCGTATACAGTATACGTGTACAGTATATTCCGTGAAAAAAAAAGTCTAATCAGTCCACCACCGGAGACTACTCTAGACAGGGAGGGGTTAAGAGATAATACTGAAGGAGGGACTGACTACTTAACTTATCCTCCCAACACAGTGGGTACTGTTCTAAAGAGACAGGACGTCTACTCACCATTGAGATAGCGTGATTGACGTTCCCTGTGGTCACACCCGTCTCCATCAACATCTGGATTTGCTTCAGCTGTTCAGGTAGTTTCTCGTAGCGAGACAAAAGCTTCTCATAGTCGTCACTTGTCTTAAATACCATCCATGAGATCAGGCACTCAAGGTCCACGTGGACTCCTTCCATGTAGCTCAGCGGTACCAGGAAGCTGCAACAATAATATATATCTTGCTGACACGTTTAGGCTGTTTTTAGTTTAACAAATTTATTGACAAAGCTTGTAGTACAGTTTGCCTATTCTGAGTAATTCAGTCAGGTCTTGACACTGAGGGTGGTATAACTTCTCACTGCCACGCAGGACAGAGGTTCATACACAAGGAAATACATCATATTTATTAACAGCTATATATATATATATATATATATATATATATATATATATATATATATATATATATATATATATATAATCAACACCTCAACCGCCAGGCTAATGAAATATATATATATATATATATATATATATATATATATATATATATATATATATATATATATATATATATATATATATATATATACATATATATATATATATATATATATATATATATATATATATATATATATATATATATATATATATATATATATCGAGGTCAGATTCATGTGGGTAATGTCACTGTTCACTGCCATGAGGACAGAGGTTCGTACACAAAGAAATGCATCATATTCATTGACACTATATATAGGTCAGATTCATGTGGGTAATGTCACTGTTCACTGCCATGAGGACAGAGGTTCGTACACAAAGAAATACATCATATTCATTAGCAGTATATATAGGTCAGTGGTTCAAATACATTGGACGTCAAATTCTAATTGAAGACTAATCAGTGTGGGCTAGCAAATTTGGGATAAACAGCAAGAATGTCCTCAAGCACCCCCGATTCAATGTAGTAATTACAAAGTTCAAGATACAATAAGTCAGGTGACCGGAAGTCTTTGACAGTGTCACATTCAATAATATAGTGTTCAAGTGTATGCTTTAAAGGTTTATCACAAAGTTTACATGCTGAGTGTTCCGGTATGGGTACAGCGTTACTAACCTGCCAGATGTGTCTGTATCCTAGCCTAATTTTGGTCACGACTAGATCACATTGTATGGTTCTGTCCTTATGCTGGCCATACCGGTGTCTCTTGTCTCAAAATTTGTCATATTTACTAATGCTACAACTTCCAGGTTTCTCTGCATTTCTCGCTTCTTCTAAATCAGAGTTCATGATTCTGACTTGAATGTCTTTAAGTACAGCATTGGACAGGCCAAGGTCACGGTCAACATTTTCTTTCTTACATGCCTCATTGGCCAGTCTATCAGCACGGTCATGATACCTGATTCCAACATGGGACAGGATCCACACAAATTCGATACGAAAGTTGTTCTCATTGGCAGTTATCATATTCCTTTTAATATCACATACAACTTTAGACATAGAGCCTGACGGGCTGTTCATTGATTTCAAAGCACTTTGAGAGTCACAGAATATCACCCCACCTCCATTTTCTTTAAGGTAGTCTGTAGCTAAGTAGATTCCAGTTAGTTCAGTTTGTGTTGTGCTGGCCCAGTTGTTCAGCTTTTGCTTGTTTGACACTATCATCTCTTTTTCTTTATATATTACAATGGCACAGCCTGTTCTACCTGTGTTTGTTTGCACAGAACCATCAGTAAAAGCATAACATTCACTTGATTTATTACTCTCTATGTATCTGTTAATAGTTTCTAGTGTGACACATCTCATCACATCGGTGTTTAACATTTGCTTACTAACAACAGGAGTGTAATTAATAGGAACTGATATATCCAGCCAAGAAGGAATGGCATTAATAGGTTCGTCTGGGGTGATTGGGACATTCAGTTTCAAGAAATCTGCTACACTTTTATGAAGCCACACCCCAAAGAGAGTCTTTTGTGGAAGGTTAGCGAGATAGTCGGGATTACTTAGATAGAACATCAACTCAGTTTGAGCTGTAATTTGGGGACTATTGTTCTTCAAAACTTTGACACAAAACATGGTATTAAGTAGAGATATCCTCTCAGATAGGGAGGACAGTACGAGTTCTTTCCTCATGTTTACAATTCTGGTTGATTTTGGGCAACCTAGAATGATGCGCATTAGGGTGTGTCATAGGAGGGAAGATCAGCTAAAACTAATGGCCCATCACTTCTTTGGTAGATTTTAGTGTATATAAACAGAAAATAATTTCAGTTTCAATATTTTGCAACCTTTTGCTAGGTAAATTTTAGCGTGAAATTTATCGAAAATCTAACGTACAGCTGCATTAGTGCATTACAATTAAAAGTGAACATTGCTTTCTGACTTCATTCTTTAACAACCCAACTAACAATATTTTTTTCTGTTTCAGATTCTGATGCATTTATAAGTTGATAATATTTGCGATGGCTGCTTGTTTCAGGACGAGGAACCAAAAATCCAGCCATCTCAGTCACTATCTTGGGTCTGGGAGAGAGCTCCTGAAGTCGGAGTTGCCTACATTGAGAGATGCTTTGAGATACGGTGTTTTAATCAGGCAAATCAGTGAAAAGAACCAAAAAACTTACACAAACAAAGACATTGCCAGTGATATGACCAAAGCTGTCTTGGCACAGTACACTCTGGCTAACGCTCAGTTCGAAGCCTCAGTCACTTAACAAGTCAGAAAGAGATTAGTGAGAGACTGCTAGCCAGTTGGGAAAAGGCAGAGATATCTCTCTTGGGAGGAAAACTTACAGTTAAGGACAGCTTTGCCAAGCAACTGGACCAGTTATTTGACATATTACTTACAAGTGCTTAATTGTTCTCTGTCCTGAGTTTGGATGCGATCGTGACGAGGTAAAGTCCAGCGAGGGCCCATCTCCTGTGTTTGCAAGCGTGACTGAAGATTCCTGTGATCGAACTGGTTTGTCAATGCACAGAGACTGGCAGTATAGGGGCTCTCATGATTTCTAGCCAAGATATTCCGAGTCAGAGACAGGAGGCTGCATACAGAGAGACAGAAGAGGAGAAGGAGTTGCCGGGAAAAGAGACTTGCAGAAGGCCAGGGTGAGGTAAAAAAGGCCGATGATTGGAGTCAAGCTGATTCAGAGTTTAATGACTTCCCCATGGCTGATCCGAGTGCTGACCAGGATAATGGTGACTTTGTCCCTAACCCAGAAAATAATGATCCCAAACCTTCCAGGCATAAGATTCGAAATAGGAAAGATATCCCGAGCATAGCTCTGGCCAGCATGCGACGCCACACTGGTCTCAGAGAAACTGCAGAGATAGCAACAGCTGCCTGGGTTGACGGTGGTTTGATAACACCTGATGATGTTCACCTGGTGATAGATCATAACAAAGTAAGGAGAGCTCAGGAGAAACTTGTCAGTAACCTGGAAGAGGAGTTTGATAAGGGGATAAGAGAAAATGGAATCAATTGTTTGTTCTTTGATGGGAGAAGGGATGACACTAAAGTGTTCATGAAAGTTGGAGATTCTGACAAGTTGTTCCCTGCCATGGTGAAGGAACACTACTCACTGCTGCAGTGAACCAGGGAGGAAGTATTTGGCATTTCCTCCAGAAAGATGACATCAGAAACCAGCTGAGATAGTGGCAGATAACATTGTAGACTGGCTCAGAGAGAGAGGAACGTAGACCAGACCCTGCAGGCCATTGGAGGGACAGCACCAACCTGTGGGCTACAGGGGTGGCAAGGGGTCATACAGTGGATCAGAGGCGGAAGAGATTGGGAGGAAGCTGGTCTGGATTGTTTGTGACCTCCACACCAACGAGTTGCCACTCAGACATCTGATCCAGGAGCTGGATGGTAAGACTCTTTCAAACAACAGATGGTCTGGTCCTCTTGGCAAGATGCTGGACTCTGCCACTGAGTTAGAAATAAATCCGAGCTTTGAAAAAATCACAGTTGGCCCTCCACTCGTTGAGCTTGCACATACTGTCATTGACGACCTGAGTACTGACCAGTACTATGGTTACATGATTTGCAGTGCCATCAAAACTGGGATCATGCCTGATAGACTTGGTTACCTGCAGATAGGTCCAGTCTCACATTCTAGGTGGCTCACAACGGCTCTCAGGTTCTGCAGAATTTGGGTCCCTCATCATAAACTGAAAGGGAACCAGCTTTACAACCTGAGACTTATTGTCCAATTCATCGTGAGTGTCTACTTGCCAAATTGGTTCAACACCAAGGTCAAGTCATCGTTCTCCGAAGGTCCGAGGCATGTTCTCTTCCAGCTTGAGCTCCTGAGGAGTCAGCCAAGGAAGGTTGTTCAGATTGTGGAGCAGACTGTGAGGAGATCTTCCTGGTATGCTCATCCCGAGGCAGTTCTGCAGACAATGCTCTGCAGTAAGGATGAGGAGGAGAGAAGAGTGGCAGTCAAAAAGATCTTGGATTTGAGACTTATGAGAGGATCTGGGCATGAAGAATCAGTTGGTGACGATTCCTTCAGGGTCAGGAAGACTCCTGAAGTCAATCTAGGTGCCAAGACCCTCACTGATCTCATAGATCTGGATAACATCCAGGCTGGCAGTGGGCCCCCTCTTACCTGCAGCCTCACCAATGTTCAAGTCAGAGCTTTCCTGGACAACCCCATGCATGTCCCTGCCTGGCCCCTCGCACACCCAGAGTATAGAGCGTTGTGTACAGCAAGTGAGCGAGGCCAGCAGTCACGTGTACAGCCAGGAGAGGAAGGAAGGCTACATCCGAGCTCAGGTGGTCAGCAGGGAGGTGATGAGTAGAAACAGAAGCAAGAAAGACATGTTCTCTATGGTGTGCAGCAACACCGGGTCGTAGTAGTAAAACCGGTTTTTGTATTTGATGATTTTGTTTTCTAAAGGAATATTAAATTTAATAAATGTGTCAAGATCATTCGTTTCACTATTCTGGATCATTTTCATCCTAATAAATTAACCTGATACATTTACTTTACTTTAAATAAGCTATTTAGTGTTGGTAAAAGGGTGGGAATACTGAATTTTCATAAGATTTCAAGTTAAAATTTACCTAGCAAAAAATGAAAACTTTTCAAATCTGAAGATATCACATGATTCTGCACATAGAACTACATCATTAATACCATGGGCCGATTTTTCAAACTCAAAAAAAAAAAATTCGCCTCCGTATGACACACCCTAGTGGTCCATGGTCCAGTGTTAGTACACTACTTGTATAACACAGTGTTTGGTAGTGAGGTCCATGGTCTAGTGTTAGTACAGTACAAGTATAACACAAATTCCAAGATATTTATAGGAGCTACATAGTTCCAAGGGCATGCTGTTAATGTTAAAGCCAAGAGGCAGAGGGTGAGCAGGACGAGGATTGAGGACCCTCGTCTTGTCAACAGATATTATGAGACCACAGTCCTCCGAGCAAATACATCCAGCAGGGCTTGGAGCCTGAGCTTAGTTCTGTCATAATGCAGATATCATCAGCATAGTATATTACAGCCCCGTTTGGCTGAACTGGAATGTCAGCAATAAGCTTGTGCATCAGTATATTAAAGAGCATAGGACTTAACACTCCTCCCTGAGGCGTGCCAAGTTTGGCTGTAGTGAGCCACAGAATGTGTGTGTTAACTAATAATAAAGTAGAACTGACCCTTGGTAGGGGAAGCCGTCCATGTAGGTGATCAGCTCGTTCTTGAGAGCTCGGATGTTGACCTGGTCGTCATGGTCGGTGACGATGGCCTCCAGAGCCTCTGCCTGATGGAAGAACACTTGACACTGGTCGTAGCGGCTTTGGTAGGCCTCCAGAGACATGTCGTCCAGCTGATCGTCATAGTCGTGAATGCCAACCTGCACCATGAAGCAAGACTCACACTACCGTCCAGTTAAGGAAGGGTCAATTATATCTGTCCATAAATCTACTCCAAACACTTTTTATTCCCACCTTTGACGCTTCTCTGATATTACATTTGCCATATTTGTGCATAAAACTATCTAAATAAATAAGGTGTCTAGGTATTCATGAAACACATCACCTGACGATTAAGTTACTGACACAACAAGTGTTTGTTGCTTGCAATACAACTTGTGGTACCGTTATAATATCTGTTCAGTACCCATGCACCAGAGAATAAAGTGGTAAATTTATAATTTCGGCCATCCCAGTATTTAAATATTCAACCTAACCTAACCAAACCAACCTCACCTAACCAAACCAACCTCACCTAACTTAATGTAATCTAACCTAATCAAACCATTCTAACGTAACCTATATTTAACCTAACCGGGGGCCTGGACCTCCCTAAGATTCACCGGATGACCGAAATTAAAATATACCCGTAAAGTAGTCAACAATTAAAACAAAAGGAGGCTCTCACAGCTGCCAGAGATAAACATTACTCACAAAGGAAGCAAACTCAGGCTTGTTGGCCAATCGCCAGTTGAAGTAGTCATCAGCAAGCTTCTGTACAGCTGGCGACATACGGGCACAGCTGCTACTGGCTAGAATCCTGCACAAACCTGCTGCGGGAAAGAGTCAACTCTCACTTTGTAAACATAATCTCAATTTGTTTGTATGCAAATTTATTTACAAATAAACTGATATGCACACGATCCACCACCTCCCATAACACATGTGTATATACTTATAAAGTGTTTGCTTCTTTTCCCTATGTGCCTCATGACGCACTTACCCATGAGAAGGAGAAAGACACGATTACTGTACGTAATTGAACACTGGCACTGATGCGGACGAAGCGGTTACTGCGCATGCACATCCATGATGCCTGAGAATTTAACGTTGCCAGAATCCTTAAACGAAGTTGTCATACGTAAATCTACATAATAAGTTCAAGAATCTAAGGTGCATGCAAGGTCTGGTCATGAATATAAACAATGCATAAAGTTCTACCCTCATGTATGTGTAGCTAAACCATTTACATAGCCTTGTTGCTTAAATGGGTTATAATATAGGTAAAAAAAAATATTTCCTCACTAGTCGGGAATCGAACTTTGGACCTCTCAAGCGTCGCTACCACCGCGCAACGACAAGATCGTTCACACGCAGATTGATCTACTGTATGTCCAGGGTTCGATTCCCGACCAGTGAGGTATTGCTTCTGTGTATGTATATACTGTATATATATATATATATATATATATATATATATATATATATATATATATATATATATATATATATATATATATATATATATATATATATATATATATATATATGCAAGTAAATCACTGTGGGTGCGCGTGATCCAAGTATATGCTGATAATCACAAGGAAACAAGCGCTTTCGTGTAATTCACATCTTCAGGGGTGAGTACAGACTAAGGAGTAATAATGACAAGGCTAATATATACAGTTGAGGAGAGTGAGATCAAGTCCTAGGAATATCGTTTGGGAACTTCGTGTTTTCTTGTTAATAGATAATGTTTAAAGCATATATATATATATATAATATATATATATATATATATATATATATATATATATATATATATATATATATATATATATATATATTTAAACATTATCATAATCCAATGGATTGCTAAAAGTTAATATTACAAGGGACCTACAACTTCCATCACAGGAGCTTCAAATCTGTCAACCATTTGTGCATCAAGAATAGGAATTATCATCATAATCATGCTAGGATCAATGTTACCATTCACCAATGTTAAACGTTCATACGTCTGGCAACCTCAGCAGCTATCAACTCGCTCAGTGTTGTGGAAAGCAAAGCTCGAGTTTAGCTAACAAAAAGGTTAAGTTTTAGTTTACTCTTACTATCTTGTCTTAATTCTGTCTATCATTAATATTTGTATTCTATTTTTGTCGTTAGTGTTTTTTCTTCATATCAACTCCTTGATATATGAAAGATATACTGTATTTTTATTCCGTGTTGTCTCATGGTAGAACCTGCTGCCATATGGCATCACAAAAATAGTAACCAAAGTCCCAGGTTGCTGATCTCACTTGCTGCCTCATTTACACACAATTGCAGGGTCTCAATTGTTTCTCGTACTCAGGGCCGGATTCAGGAGTGGGCAAAGTGGGCAGCTGCCCAGGGGCCTCCACAATCTGGGGCCTCACATATTACAATATTATATTTATTTGTTTATTCATTTGGATTATTTTTATTTTCATTCCTTAAAATTCATGTGTACAAATTCCCAACACGCACACACACACTTTTGTGTGTGTGTGTGTGTGTTGGGAATTTGTACACTATCAATAAAAATACAGTTAATCAAAAATTTCTCAATGTTCTAATTTCCTCCATATAACTGCATATGACTTCAAAATTCTCCAAAGAAGTGTTCAAATTTCAACATTTTCCCGGTGGGCTTACAGCGCCCCCCGGAACTCCCAGATGTTTAGGCTCGCTTCACTCGCCACCCACCTCTTGGGTAGTTATAATGAGGGGGGCCTCCACAAAGAGGCTGCCCATGGGCCTCCACAGGTCTAAATCCGGCACTGCTCGTACTATTGACAACACAGCATACATATATTGTTTCTCACTATTGATCTATTTTTTTTCATTTTTATATTTCTTTATTATTATTATTATTATTATTATTATTATTATTATTATTATTATTATTATTATTATTATTATTATTATTATTATTTTTATTATTATTATTATTATTATTATTATTATTATTTCAGTGTTGAATTATCATTATTGTTGTATTATATTATTTTCAATTTTGTATTTTTTATTATAAATTTTATTTACTATGAATTATTATTAAATTTTCGCCCCCACCCCCCTGCAGGCATCGACGTGGGTCAGTGACCTGTGCCGGTGGCCTACTTCATCCTCCCCAAAGAAATAAAAACCTGGGCTACTCATTTCAACCTTAAAGAGATACATAAAATGTTTTTGTTATCATTAGACGCCAAATCAAGGACCCTAAACTCCCAGCTGATGGATCCTATGTAGCTATGTAGGTCGCTGCTTAGGCTGGTGTTGGTATCCCTGCGACAGTGTCTGTGTTCGGACTGGCAAAATTGGACTTGTAGCCAGCCTTCTGAAAGTGTTTTATGTTACTGTTTTGATAATTATCAGTTTTACATATTTTTATTCCTTCGATCATTAAAACAAACAAGTTAGGGGATTTAAAATACAGCAGAAAATATATAATTGTGACTACAAAGTCACACCCAACACATCCAAACGATACTGATTTGCTTACGGTGACAGCCGACGGCTGAGATCCGACAAGGATTTCCTTCTCGCCCTATAGCCTTATTTTACTCAAAATAATCGTGACTGTCACTTTGATCTTTTCTAGGTAATGAATGGCAGGATGACCTCAGTGAAGGCAAGAAAGTCGTAGGAGCATGACGGGACATCGCCCATGCCTTGAGAGCTCTAGGATTTGAGCCAAACAGAACACTCAGCAAGTGAAAATAATTTCGGAAAATATGAGCACAAAGATCAGATGCGTAGCTCAGGCCACTGTGACACTGATCATCGACATGTCAGAGCCAAGCTCACACTTCACGTCACCCCAAAACGGCGAAGGCAGCAAGCCTCCAGAAGAGGTTTTAATACTAAGCGTCTGGGGACCCAGCAGTAATACATTGAATTGAATTGAATTGAAGCAGTTTATTTAGCCAGAAAACACAGATACAGAGTGGACAATGATAACAATATTAACATGGCTGAGCCAGTTGAGAACCTGAGCTCTCTTTTAGGCACCTGATATATACTATACATTTATCTCAAGGAAGTATTATGAACATTTAGTATCATCTGGAATAGTACAATAGCATGGTGGTAACAAGAACATCTCATAATGTTACCACGGTTATCACTTTAATATTTAATAATTTATTTTATATATATATATATATATATATATACAATCAACACCTCAACCCGCCAGGATTCGAACCGACGGCCCACGAGCCCATGATTGTGACCGGGGACCGCTACCCCTGGACCACCAGATACTAAAAGCAGTCCTAGATTCTGTTATATTTCACACAAAGCCTGTTCAACGAACTTATGGCGCCGTGAACCTCTAATTGGGACTACCCGTTTCACGTAGGTGGTCAACGTAACGTTTTATCAAATCCGGCTTCAAAACACGAGGATCCATATATATTTCATTAGCCCAATAAAGCACTCGGACTTCTAAATACATTCAACACTTCAACCCGCCAGGATTCGAACCCATGGCTTGCTTTATTGGGCTAATGAAATATATATGGATCCTCATAAACTTATGTAAACATTGTTACGCCGTCTCTTAATTTACTTAAATATCCAGGTTCTAGGCGTAACCAAACAAAAAAAGTGAAGTTAATTAAAAGGGAATAAAAATATATAAAGTAAACTTTTAAGAATTTAATTAATTAAATATTAACACAATAAAGAGCTTCGTAGGCTGTCACAACAAATTGATTCGCCACTGAAACTTTTAAGACACAAATGATACTAAACATCGAAACATCAAAAGAATAAAAATAAAGCATTGGATTACGTTAACACTGCATAAACATATAAAAACTAACACTGAAATTAACTAACTTGAAACAACACTGAATTACTTAAATGTAACTAAGCAAATACTGATGGACATAAATAGAGACATAAATAGGTACTCACATAGATATACCACATTGGTGGCGACAGGAACAACACAAATAAATTAAGTATAAGTAACAGGTGAAGAGTGTCACTAAAGGATGTGAACTGTATGACAAGAGGACTGAACTACCTTCCGTCAGTTGGTGGACTACTATATATATATGGCCTTTTCCGCCTCAGCAACCAAGCGGGTCGTTAACGATGCAGATGGTCGTTAGAGAACAAAGAATGCTTGTTACAATACTAAATGAAGAAATAAGATGGGCTTGAACGAATAATAACAGTTAAAACCTTAACAGCACAGGGTAAGGTGACTAGATTATATAATAGTAAATATAACACATCATTACAGGAATAATATGGAGCAACATGGAAGCATGTTATATATAAAAAAATAGAAAAATATGACACGGTCGTAACATAACTAACATTTGAAAAATACGACACGGTCGAATAATATATATATATATATATATATATATATATATATATATATATATATATATATATATATATATATATATATATATATATATATATATATATATATATATATATATATATATATATATATATATCTTGATAAAATCACACGGGAAGAGGGAAACAACGGAGCACCTTAGTTTCGTCTTTATTCAAGACATCTTCAGAGACAACTGGATTACATGGACAGAGAGAGGCTTAAATATACAGGGTGACCTTAAAAACATGAGGTCAGGTCATAATGATGTCATCCACTAGTCCCCAGACCAACACACACGTAGAGGAGCTTAAGAGAAGGGGGTGACGTACTAGTCAGGTCAGGTCAAAATAAGGGACCCACTAAATAACTATCATACATCGAGATCAGGGGTCACCTAACTACGGCCGGCTGGCTGGATCCGGCCCGCGACGTCAGTTCATCAGGCCCGCCGACGGTACTTGAATTTGCTTGATAAAACGTATGGAACACGAGACGTTGTAAATAAATATGTTGGTTGTCTTGTGTTTTGTGCATTGCACGCCACTCACCCATGATTAACATGGAATGCTAAACTTAGTTTTTCGTCTTTTTCCCAGAGCTGTTCTGGCTTGCAAGTATTGAACAGAATGATTATGCGGCCCGCGCTCGTCATTCTTTCAGTTATCCGCCCACTGTGAAAAGTTTGGTGACCCCTGATCTAGATCAAAGGTTTTCAAAGCATTTTAACCTTGGGCCACTGCTATGTTCTTAAGATGTCTGCGTATTTGTTGAAGATGAAACACATTCGTTCCATTGCACAGAAACTCGTACCCTTCTGTGTTTGTTGATCGTTGTTTTAAAAGGGCAAAAATCCTTTCATTTCCTCAAACCAGGCAAATTCCTACACTTAAGAGTATTTTGACTCTGCCTATCGTAATGAATTTGTCCCGTTAGTTCGGTCCCTCAAGCTTCTAAATATTAATGTTGTTTTCAAGTATGACTCAACCATTACCAATATGTTAATAAGAAATAGCCCAAGTTTGAATGTAAATGGAAGTGTTTATTGTATTCCATGTAGCAAATGTAATTGTAATTCTGTAGGATAAACCAGAAAAATACTGCAGCTCAGAATCAAACAACATAAGTATAATATCAGAACAGCATCTGAAAACAGTGCCTTGTTCGTTCATGTTAAGAATAATAATCATCCCATTGCTTGGGAAAAAAGCTTAGAAGTGTTTAAATCATCTTGTGTGACAGAACGACTTCTGGTTGAAGCTAGTTTGATTAAGGAATTAAAATCAATAAACCTTAGTGATGGGTTCAATGATATATGTTACATAAATTTATTTGTCAGTGACCCAAGGTTAAAATGCTTTGAATTTGATCTAGATGTATGATAATTATTTAGTGGATCCTTATTTTGACCTGACCTGACTAGTCACGTCACCCACCTTCTCTTAAGCTCCTCTACGTGTGTGTTGGTCTGGGATTAGTGGAAGACATCATTATGACCTGACCTCATGTTTTTAAGGTCACCCTGTATATTTAAGCCTCTCTCTGTCCTAATAATCAAATAATAACCATGGGAGAAATGATACACTGTCTGAGGAAATTTAAGGAAAAAGCCCCTGGGCTCACAGGTATTACACGAAATATGATCATGAATCTACCTGAAAACATTTTAAATACACTATTAAACATTAATAACGCATGCTTAATAACTGGTTACTTTCCAGACAAACTAAAATATGCTAAAATGATATTTATTCCTAAGGAGGGTAAGGACAATAAGGAAATATTAAACTACAGGCCAATATCTTTATTAGAAATTACCGGGAAACTATTGGAAAAAATATTAAATTCAAGACTTATAGCCTTTTTAACACAACATGGGAAACTAACAACAGACAACATGGATTTATGCCCAATAGAAATACCCTAACTGCAATAGCTACAATAACGGAAATAATTGCAATAGAAAAAAGCAAGGGTAACCAGATCAATATAATTTTAAGGGATGTTTCTAAGGCTTTTGATAAAGTTTGGCATTTAGGCTTAAAATATAAAATATTAAAACTGGGACTTAACGAATACTTGCTAAGAATATTGTGTAACTATTTAGATGATAGGAGAGCACAAATTCAAATTGGAAACTTTATGGGAACTATGTTTAATCTTGAGAGTGGAGTACCTCAAGGAGGATGCCTTTCTCCAACACTATATACAATTTATACTTCAGACACTCCTCAACCTACCCCCTTTTGCGAATATGTAATGTTTGCTGATGATATTACTCAAATAGTATCATACCCAGGAAAATCAACCCAATTTATGGCACTCTACACGGTAAGAGCGATAAAAAACATAAATGATTTTGAGAAAAAATGGAAAATTAGGACAAATAAGAACAAATTCAAGATAATACCAATAGCCAAGATTAAAACAAGTCCAGTAATAGTCGACCAGGAACTATACCCATACGACACTGAAGGCAGGATGCTTGGATTAAAACTAACAAAAGAGGATATATAACATACTTAAAAGATAAAGAACGACAGGCAAGAATAAGATTATAAAAAATAAAACGCTTTAAGAACCTTAGCATTAATAACAAAAGAAAGATTTATATTGCCCTTGTTAAATCAATTATGGACTACCCACCCATCCTATTGAACACCCTTAGTAAAACGTGCATTAAAAGGTTACAAACAGTACAAAATATAGCCCTCAGATTTATATATAACATAAAATATACAGACCACATCAATAATGAACAGCAACACAAGAGAGCAAACCTCTTAGCAATCAATGTAGATATACACAACAAAGCTGTAAATATTTGGAAAAAATGACTGAACTTAACACAGAAACATATCAAAACTGGATAAATAATATAGACAACGAAGAATTCCAAGAACACAGTTGGTTTAAATCAGCCAGGAAGAAAGTAATTGAACCATCTCCTGCCCCAATATACATATAAAACATTAATAGAGAGAATAAAAGATGAGAGTGACCTACCAGCTCCACAAGAACCTGGCAGGCCTCTCCATACAGCGTACCTTTAGACTAACATAACTAATATTTAACATTTAACATTTAACATTTAACATTGAACTAACATCTTAGTAAAAAAAAAAAAATAAATAAATAAAAATGTGACTACCCTCCCAGCTACACAAGGACCTGGGCGGGCTCACTAACTCAAAAAAAAATTAAATAAAAAATAAATAAAAAAATAAAAAAATATTAATAATATTAATAATAATAATGTGATTACCCTCCCAGCTATATCAGCCAGGAAGAAGTAATTGAACCACCTCCTGCCTCAACATACACATTTCTACATAAAACATTACTAGAGGAATAAAGATGAGAGTGACCAACCAGCTCCACTAAGAACCTGGCAGGCCTCTCCATACAGTGTACCTTTAGACTAACACAACTAACACTTAACTAACACCTCAAAAAAAAAAAAATTTGACTACCCTCCCAGTTACACAAGGACCTGGGCGGGCTCACTAACTCCAACAATAACAAATAATAATAGTAAGCAGCATTATATAAATAAACCAATATTAATACAAAGGTCTGACGACCCAAGGGAGCAGAACAAAGACAAAACACCAATAAGAAAGATGAAGCGATCTGGTTGAGCCCAGATTCTTTCTACTCCTACTGTATTTCAGTTTCACCACTTTTCCTTCAACTCCTAATAATCTTCTTTCACCTCTTAACTAAAGACTTCGTATCGTATCGTATGTAATCCAGTTGCCTCTGAAGATGTCCTGAATAAAGACGAAAGCAAAGGTGCTCCGTTGTTTCCCTTTCCCGTGTGATTTTATCAAGATATATATATATATATATATATATATATATATATATATATATATATATATATATATATATATATATATAGAAACGCCATAGTGAGTTTCCCTTCGCACCTCCATCCTTAGTGCGAGACTACATCACGTTAACCCCACAATGGTGACCCCTGGAGTAACGCACTCACACAGGATGGATGAGAAACGGATCACTCTTCCAGTCTTCAATCACAACATTGAAGACTGGCTAATCCACATGGATGCAGCTTTCATTGGCTCTACAACTACAACGAACAGAAGTACGTCGCCCTGGTCTGTTCCCTGCCCACAGAAGTCGTCACACAAGTTGCAGAAGTCATCACTAAGCCCTCAGATGACAACAAGTTCGCAGCTCTACGAGATGCTCTCAAGAGGCGATACCAGCGGCCTGACACCAGCCTCTTGCAAGACCTATCCGGTCTCATTATTTCAAGTTGAAGCAAAAAGAAGTTGCTTTTGCGGGGGTGCGCGGTGTGGCGACTTTTTCGAGGACCTTTGTCGTTTCTCTGGTTAATTTTGTCACAGATGAATATGTCCTGTTTAGCTGTTCCCGTGTCTTCTCCCTCTCCTTCTCCTTCTTTTGGTTAACTGTTGCTTTTCGTATGGGACAGCCAGTAGCCAGTGTTCTGTGATCTTCACAGTTTAGGCATTTGGGGGTATCTTTGTTTTTACACTCCCTAAAGGTGTGCCCCTTGTTCCCGGATTCTGAGCAGTGCTTGGTGTCCTTGTTAGGGCAGTCTGTAGCCGTGTGTGAGTATTGGTAGCAGTTCCAGCATGGAGTAAGGGGGAAGAATTCCTCTTGCTCCACCTGGCTGCTGCTGACATGGTAATAGGAGAGACAAAGTCCCCCCTGGATTGCTCTTTGGGCCATGGCTATTTCTGTGAATCTTATTTTGAGCATGGATGGCAGTCTGGGCAGCTTGACCACTTCTCCACCTTGGCCCATTGGTTTCTATGTTCTATGTCAGATACCAATTGCTGTTCACTTGCTTCTTCGGTGATCGCTTTAACTAGTCGTTTGACTACAATTGACTTCTTGATCGGAGTTGTGGAGGGACTCCAACTTCAAATTTTGCAGACTTGAGTTTCCTTGTGCTCTCGCTCGTTAGGAGTAAGGCTACATCATTCTCAGTCAGGCACAGGGCGATGAAGGAGTCCTTGGTCGTGATGAGGTTGGATATTTTGATGAGTAGGGTTGCACTGAGGAGTCTTGCTAGTTCTGCTTTTCTTTCGTCAGTCACGCCCCCTTCATGGGAGCTTATCCGTACCCGGTGTGCCCTCATTTCAGAGAGTACGTGGTGGACAGGCCACCGTTGCGTGGAGTGAGGTTGGAGACCTACCTATTCCAGGAGAGGAGTTTGTCACAGGAATTACAACACCCCCACCGCCACTTGTTGGTCGAGTCTTCCTAGAGTGGTTCCCGCAACTCTGTCCCGGAAGCCCCGTCAGGGGAGCCTACTTCCCTAGTGTTAATGAATGCTCACTTATAGACGTGAGCTAGTGTACCTAATTAGGGGGGTGGGGATTCAGGATTGCGGCCCCCTTCCTAGGTGGACCCGCACGATCACGGTTACCTAGGAAGGCTCGGAGGAGGGATGGGTACTGCTCCTGCCCCCTTTCGTGTTAAACTCCTGGGAGGGAGGTGAACAGTTACAGGGAGGGACCCAAGGACGAATACACCTTTAGGGTGCAGGTCCCCAGGTCAGAGCGAAAAAGAAGTTAGAACAGAGGAAGAATAGCCACTGGTGTAGGTAACACCGGTGGGATCGCAGCCCAGGTCCGCTCCAGAAAGCCGTTACAGAGCACCCAATCCGGGCCGCCTCTCATCAGGAGAAACCCCTGATCAGTGGGGACACACAGAAAAGGCGTTGTCTGGAGTAAACTTCCCGAGTGTTAAGTGGTGGTGAGTGGTGTCAGGTGACAGTTATTGAGATAAAGGCTGGCTGGCTGGCTTTGGCGGTGAACGGTCTGGAGAGAGGTCCTATCACGGCGAAGGCTGGCTGGCGAGAACGAACCCTACCTAATGATTGTCACGAGACGCTATAAAAACTATAGATGATATAAACAGAACAAAGAATGCATTTAATAAGTAAACCAAAGAAGAATAAGCCGGTATATACGTAATTCTAAACTTAATAAAGATGCTTAATCATTTTATTAAAAGGATCAGAAATAATGGAACACAATTTATAATTTTTTTAGAGGAAGGAGCAATGGCGGCGGCAGGGGATTTGTGAAAGCGTACTGACTTATGGAAAGAAAATGATTTTGGCGTTTGAAATGTACCTAGAGGCGTAATTTTAATGCCATAACCCCAGTGTTCGCCGTGTTTTTACCCCGTAAATTCCTCCATCTTTGGTGCCCTGCCCACTAACAAGGAATTTAAGATCGTAGGATAGAGTAAATGAAAAAACAAATATCCTAAAAATACTTAAATTATAATAGAAAGTTGTCGTTTCTTGTAATATATTTAAAATCATCAAACCAATTAGTATCGCAAAAATAAAGAAAAACAATAAACAACTTCTGGTGGTATTGCTTTCGTAAACCTTACCAAAAATACTGATAATTCTACACTATTTAAAGTTTGAAAGGGAATGTTAACAGGCGTGAATACACAACCTTTCATGGGTAATACATCACGAGAGAATGTGAGCAATTGTTCTACGATATCGAAGTTTGGTTTATTTTCAGTTTGCAACTTTTTTCTTCTTCAGCAAGGCGATTGGCTACTTTATCTACTGGAGACATTCAATACTGGGAGTGTTTATAACTATGTCATGATTAACTTATATGTGGTGGAGTTGATTAGGGGATAAGTTGACAAGGAGTGGAGATGACCAGGGGTTGAGTTGACCAGGGGTTGATATGACCAGGGGTTGAGTTGACCAGGGGTTGAGTTGACCAGGGTTGAGATGACCAGGGTTGAGATGACCAGGGGTTGATATGACCAGGGGTTGAGTTGACCAGGGGTTGATATGACCAGGGGTTGAGTTGACCAGGGGTTGACCAGGGTTGAGATGACCAGGGTTGAGTTGACCAGGGTTGATATGACCAGGGTTGACCAGGGGTTGATATGACCAGGGTTGAGTTGACCAGGGGTTGATATGACCAGGGGTTGAGACCAGGGTTGATATGACCAGGGTTGAGTTGACCAGGGTTGAGATGACCAGGGGTTGAGATGACCAGGGGTTGAGTTGGCTAGGTGTTGAGTTGGCTAGGAGTTGAGATGACCAGGGGTTGAGTTGACCAGGGTTGATATGACCAGGGGTTGAGTTGACCAGGGATGAGATGACCAGGTTGAGTATAGAGTTAGATGGGATTACAGAATGATGCTTTCAGTTGTTAGATTGTTAATGAACTCTAAATACATTTATGGGAACCACCACCCTGGTTAGAATGTCCCAGTAACTAGGTTAGGTCAGGTTAAGTTAAGCTAGGTTAGGTTAGTTAATTTTCCTGTCATGAACAACTTTACCACCGAAGGTATCGCATGAGAAACTTAAAGAAAACACATTTTTGTTAAAATCAATGATAATAATAGCCTGACTTACTGCATATACTGTGTACATTACAACCAAATATAACAAACCATCCTTGTAAAGGCCTAGCCTTTGGGGTATAATTCCCTTGCAAGCCCAATCAGAATCTTAAAAAAGGAAAGTCAAGAACCATGGGTTTCTGAGGGATAACAAACATCCGTTAGAAATTGACATCTCTTTAGTACGAAAATAATAGCAATAATTTAAGTCTGACACCACTCACAAATATTAAATAAACAGCACTGGAGCCAAATAATGACTTAAAACAACACATTCAATACAACAAAGAACAGGTATTTCCTACGGCTGCCGATGAATCTTCCTCCTAACCAGTACAGTGGAATGTTCTGGTAACGAGGTGATCAGCTCAGGGGGAAGGTCCAGGGCCGCTTCCTCACTTGGCGTCGGCGTTGGTGGGCGATGTCTTGCCACACAGGAGAGACGCCAGGGCACGGATGGTGGATAGGGCGTGGAGGAAGTGGCGATCACGTGGCAGGCGCGGCAGTCGCTGGAATAGGTGACCCGAGTTTGACAGCAGAATAGTGGAGGACTGGGGAATCAGCCCATGAGACCCAGGAACCTCAGATGAGTACACAACCAGAGTTGGAATCGAACAGTGGGGTGAAGTACAGCTGTGGTGAAGGTTGGATCTGTCTGGCGTGCGACGAGGCAGCAGTGACCTTAACTCCGTTCCCCCTCCCCCATAAAGGGGCAGCGAACAGGCAAACGAGCGGGACAACCATCCAGCTCGTTACAGCCCTTACACAGCTCCCCCAACAAAAATCTACTGTAAGGTTGATTAAAGCTTAAGATTAGTTCCAATAAATCATATAACAATCCTACAACAAATGGTTAATTATACAGAGCAAAATAAAAATAAAGAAAGGTCACATTAAAAATGTGGTAACATGATATCCAAATATCGTAAGGCCATATCAAGGAACTGCACGTGGGATCCACTTCTGTCCAAGTTTAAGTTTGGGCCCATTGCCAGTGGTAGAGGATTCTACTATACCATCTAGTGTTATCGGTAACTGGCAACCGGGATCATCCGAGTCTGGCGCCTGAACTTCACACGAACTCTTCCAGGGTAGTGCCTCGACTGATTCCAGCTTGGAAACGTCGTCAAGGACACGAGCAAAGTTAACGTTGGCCCTGTGATGATATTTCCTTAACAATTTACCTTGATATAATTTAGGCTTCTTAGAGGAAGGGGGATGAAAGCTGGGTAAAGGTTTAAGAGGAACAGGACGTACTCGACCCTTGGCGGACATACTCTGGCACCGATCACAACTCCTACAATAGCCTCTAATATCCGCTCCCATACCTTGCCAGTAAAATTGATCAGCAACCTTCATCTAATTCCTCCTATGAGAAGAGTGTCCTACTAGGGGGCTCTCGTGTGCTACAGAGAGTGTGATGTTACGACTATCAGCAGGAACAACCAGGAAAAACTGACCTACATTGGTTGGTTGCTTGGATGACCTATGTAACAAACCGTCAATAAAAACAAACTTGTAGACAGATCCATCTCTAGCCTGGTCCTCCTCCCCCAAGTCACCTTCTCCCTCACTCGTGTCAGAGTGGTACACGAGGCTTGAAGCTTGGCGAACTCTGTGGGCTTCATAGTCAGTGGCTGCAATTTCTGCAGAACCAGAGGATGCAGCCGTTTCACCGTCGCCAACCGTATCTCCACAGCTTGGGCCTTTGCTGGAGATGAGGTGGCGTGTGAGGGTGGCGAGGCGACGTCGGCAGGTGGCAAGGCGGCGTTGGTAGGTGGCGAGGTGGCGTTATTAGGTGGCGAGGAGTGTTTTAAAGGTTTCGGGTCATTAGGGTCACGAACTCCGGGAACATTACCAACGAGAACAATAGTGAATTTATTGGGCGCTCTTACCACATCAGACCAATCAATGAAATAGGGGCAACGCAGGTAGCACCTAACAACAGGAAACTGGTCAACATGGCCTAAGTAACCGGCGACACTAACCCTCGAGCAGCTAGAGACGTCAGCGTCAGGCAGGGCTTCCTCAGAGACAATAATACACGAGCAACCGGTGTCCCTGATGATAGTAGTTGCCCAATACTCATTCATCGTTCCACTGACACAATAATGGTGATAGCTCCTGTCTTCCAAACAGAATCCGACCTTGTAGCTGGGTTGAGGAATGTTGGTAGATTTAAAGGTGCGGGGATTCCTGGGACAGCGAGAACGAATGTGCCCTTCTTCTCCGCAGTTTGTTGAGAGATCACATACCGTCCAACCTCGGCACCTGTCAGACCCATGGCCTCAAACCTAAATATAATGATAATGCAAAGGTCAAGAGCCAACGTGATAGATTAAACAATTTAACCCCACGAACAAGCCAAAAGTACCTACTTTGTGGCTCAATCAAACCATTAAAGGATTCGATCCTGCTGGAGGAAACCTTGTTTCGCACCCAGTCCAGTTAAATCACCCCAGGGAATAGAACCACACTGGGTGAATCAGCAATAAAATGCTATGGCAGCATCCACAGTGCACCCTAACCAACACTAATTGACTCCCTAGTAGGAGGGAGAGCAACAGAAGGAAGGGATGACCACCAAACAACACTTACTTCCTGGCCTCAGACCGCAAGCGGCTCGCACACAGCGTCTTAGAACAATCACTGGGAACGAATACTAACCCTCAGAAACAAAGGTTACAGACTATCCTGGCAAGGTCGCCACTTGTTAAGGCCTTGCCTGTAGGATATAAATCCCTTGCCAGCCTAATCAGGATCTTATAAAAAGGAAAGTCAAGAACCATGGGTTTTCAAGGAGCAATAAACAACCGTTAGAGATAGACATCTCTTTACTAAGAAAATAATCACAATAATTTAACTCTGACACCACTCACACAAATATTAAATAAACGGCACTGGAGTCAAACAATTACTTAAAACAAAACAATCAATACAACAAAGAACAGGTATTTCCTACGACTGCAGATGAATCTTCCTCCTAACCTGCATGATGGAATGTTCTGGTAACACTGATCCGCTCTCAGGGGAAAGGTCCTGGACAGCTTCCTCACTTGGCTCAGGCATTGGTGGGCGATGTCTTGCCACACAGGAGAGACGCCAGGGCACGGACGGTGGATTGGGCGTGGTGGAAGTGGCGATCACGTGGCAGCCACAGTAGTAGCTGGAGTAGGTGACCAGAGTTTGACAGCTGAATAGTGAAGGACTGGGGAATCAGCCCACGAGCCCCAGGAGCCTCAGATGAGTACACAACCAGAGTTGGAAACGAACAGCGGGGTGAAGTAACAGGTGTGGTGAGGACTGGATCGTATCTGACGTCCGACAAGAAAGCAGCTACCCTCTCACCTCCGTCTCTCCCCCCTCCCCCTAGTGAGGCCGCAAACAAACAAGTGAGCGGCGGACAACCATCCCTCTTGTTACAGCCCTTACAATCCTAATGTATTAACTTACAGATATTTATTATTAATTTTGTTTAAGTGTTACTAACTGTGACATTTCTACAAATGCACCAGATGCCAAAGGCACGTCCTCATTCAAAGCCATACCACAGCACACCGGCAAGTACTGTAATGGTGTCTGGTGGCAACTAGGACTCAGAGTGTGGATGACGTATGTCCCTCCCACGGGCTGAACCACTATTTACTCATTCCTTGGCAGTGTTAACATTCACCGAACTTTTTGACCACTCCTTGTAAATTGTCATAAATTTTACAGTTTTCATGATAACTCGTAGAATATCGTGCACAGTACATGCTGACTTTTACCAAATGAATTCATAATTTGGTAAGGTATGTTTAACTGTTTTATGTCTTCACGCATTCCTTACCTTACCTTGATACATGTATTTAGTCAACCAGTGTTTGTTAATTTGTTTAATTTTTGGCATTTTTGTTGGGCAGTCACAGTAGGTAAATAACAGTGATATGCCGACAGAAAGAGGAGGAAGAGTGAAGACTGTAAGGACATAGTGGGGCTTGTGCTTTGTAGGACTCACAGATGTTAAATGCTGTATTCATCTACAAAACAAGCTAAGAAGAGAAAATTACATATTACCATATATTGTCGCTAAACTCTAAATCGGTTGCTGAATGACATTAAAATTGGTTTAAGGATATTTTATGAAGATAATAGGTTTGTTTGATTTAAATCATGTATTAGCCCCTGTCTTATAGGCAGAAGTATTTATATAAATGGGTTAATTACATTAGACTTTATACTCTATCATCCCCTGTAACTTTCCACTAGCTATGAGGCTCATGTTTAGTGCATGTGGTAAGGTGTGCCCACAGGAAGTCACGTCACTTAGTGCTGAGTTAAGTGACCGGCTCTCTGGCCACCTATTGAGGGCAGTAGTTTGATAACCCTGACTAGAGGAAGACGTTATTGAGAGCCATTGTTGATGGTTCCGTCTTCCCTCGACGGGTCCCTACTTATCCTCACTCAACTATCACGACGACAGGACGTACTTAGCAGAGCTATTTAACATAGCCTCCGTCCTCTTTTAATACTCATAGCTACAGTGATTAAGTTACGGTGATAATCCTTTTTGAAAGTGTACATAGAAACCTTTTATAATAAATACAAACAAAGGAACATATTGGATTTCACTAGTATGCTAGAATATAAGGTAACGTGCTTCATAAGTGACTGTTACAAGTGGCGACAACCCAGGAAGGTTGTTACATATATGACGGTTTCACAAGTAGCTTTTATTTTCACGGTAACAGTCACCTCAACAGATACACAGTTCGTAAATGTAGAGTTATTATGTTCTCTCCATTACTGTGTCTTACTGTTACATTTGTTACTAAGAAGCAAAACGTTATAATCATTGATTTACATGAAAACACTAAAAAAATTATTAAAATCACGGTTTGGTTTTTATTTGCTAACTGTAAAGGAATGCTGAAATGAAACTACTTCACAGTTCCTGGAGTGATGTAATAATAAATTTGGAATGGATGATACAATACTCATTTTGGATAATGTAATAATATTTTCTTAATATTTCTGATAATTATTAATTAATTATTAATTTTATTACTAATGCAGGTGTACCTATTTATTAACTGAAGAATTATTTTAATTTTAATGATGCAATAATAAACTTGAAATATAATCATACAGTAATTGCTTCAGACTGAAAACAATTGTCAGTCAACAAGGGCAAACATCTGATTAAAAGTATTACAAATTTGATTGAAAACCCTAGAATTAAATCAAATAAATCTGATTAAAAAAATATCAACAACCCTGATCACAATGGAAATACACTAAGATTTATGTTAACCTTGGAGTTCTATTGTAAGTATTATGTGATAAGTGTTTACGTGGTTTTACTCATATACTGCATTGTGTTTTATTGTTCAGTACATGCCAGGAATTCCGAATAAAATTAATCAGTTAGTCAACAGTAGGACTGAGTTCCAGATAGTTTCATTCATTGCAGCCATTCATAAACTCGGTTTTTAGAAATTGTCTTTACCAAAATCATAGCTTTGCTTTTTTTTTTCATGTGGCTGGCTGTTATTTCGTCTGCCTATTGTGGTTCCCAAACACGGGGTCGCAAGATGCATCATAAGGGATCGCATAGAGGTCATGGGGTCGATGGGGCCCCTTAAAGCTCATAGTCCAGGTGTCAAGGACGTGGCCAAAAGGTGCTGTCTCGTTAAGTCGGGACCATAAATTATGATCAAAGGAATAATGCAGTTACTCTCCTTGTGTCAAGTCAGGTCATTCCAGGGAAGGCAAATGCTGATGACACGTTATGCAGCAGAAAATTCACACTCCTACCTTTGAATTGTTCTCACCTCAATACACTCTGTACTTCCCATGGATGCGGACACAAAATGGCAGCAAATTTCAATGATAGATTCCTTGAGTTGCTTACTGAATCTTTGGATTTTGTTCAGTTTCTGTTCAAGACAGATGTAAAACAGTGTGGCTCTTTTGTCCTCGAAACAGCAGGGTGAATTTTTGCAATCTATGATGATATATCAATGTTTTGGTTTATTTATCAAATTGACATTCAGCGGTTAAAAATCGAGCTATCAAGGTTCTGATGCAATTTGAAAGTTTGTGAGGCAGTTTTCTCGTCAATGGTGTTTATAAAAAGAAAATATTACAGTAACCGTATATCAAACTGAAGCCTTTAGAATGTGTGCTGTGTTGTTTAATCACATAATTTTACCCCCAGTTAACAGAAAATTTATTAAATGATAATCCACACACGTTACATATGAATTATGACTGATGTAACTTGTACTGAAAATTAATTATATGATGATACACATACGAAATACGTACAATATGACAGAGATGTAACGAAGAAAATTGTATGTTGTGTTGCTTAACCATGTAATTACATCCCCAGGTATAGAACATTAAATGATTATATAAACATGTCACATATTAAACATGATAGTTGTAGCCTGGTTCAGCCAGTGTTTACTTTTAGACTTATCAATTTGTAATATAGTTTCCTTACTTGTTTTTACAGTTAAATACGTATATCAATATGTCCGTATTTACTCTAAAGATCTTCATATATACAGCATTCTGTATGTAATTGTCACGTGCCTGAGCGCTCGGAAACTCGCATAGCGTGAGGCACATGTGTTCACGCCTACATTTCATATAAGCTATTAATAAATTGTTAATTGTACTTATTATATTATTATTGTTCTTAGTTACTTAGGTTAATTGTATATTTATGTATGTTATTAATATGCATCATTGTCTTACTCTGTTA
>NW_024733231.1:534046-546546 GCF_018991925.1 Homarus americanus
CTGTTTTTTAAATGCCTGGATAAACAAATGGTCCCCAGTGGATGGAAAGTGGCTTATGTGAGTCTATCTTCCAAGAAGGGCGATCGTCCTCCACGAACAACTATAGACCAGTGAGCCTGACCAGCATAATATGTAAAGTACTTGAGAGTATTATCAGAGATGCCGCAATGGAACATCTACTACGAAACAACCTTGTAAAGATTGCCAACACGGTTTTATGGGGCGCTCTTGCTTAACACAATTGCTCAAGGTATTGGATATTTGGACCCATATTCTGGAATGGGGTGGTAATATCGACAATATTTACCTAGATTTTGCCAAGGCTTTCGACAGTGTACCCACAAAGGCTGAAAATCAAACTGGAAGGGTACGGAATTCGGAAATGTCCTAGCGTGGATAGAGACTTTCTACATGACCGCAAGCAGTGTGTGGTGATTAATGGCACGAAATCATCATCTGTACCTGTAACAAGTGAGTAGTACCACAGGGGCAGTGTATTGGGCCCGCTGTTGTTTGTTTGTTTCATAAATGACATGCCTGACTGCTACCTCCTCCATACAAATGTTTGCCGATGACGCCAAGTTATTTCGGGAAATTAGAACCAAGCGGACTGAAGAGCTGCAGAAGGACCTCTGTGGGCTCCAGGAATGGTCAGAAGAAATGGCTGCTGAGATTCAATGTCACAGAAGTGTAGAGGATGCACCTGGGGCGTACCAACAGTAAGGAGGCGTATCATATGTCCCAACAGGATGAAGAAACTGCACTAGTTGAGACTGTGTGTGAGAAGGACCTAGGTGTGTATGTTGACAATGAGCTGAAGTTCTCAGGCCATTGTGAGAAGAAAATCAGGCAAATAAATTATTGGGTCTTATAAGAAGGTCGTTCAGATATCTAGACGGTCCGTCCTCGTAACGATCTTCAGGGTGAAGTGCTTCCCCCATCTGGGTACTGTCACCCCATCTGGTCCCCGGATATGCTAGGGACTGTCAGTTGGTTGAAAATGTTCAAGGAGGGCCACCAGACTGGTGCCTGCACTTCGGCACCTCAGCTACCTGAGAGATTGGAGCGCCTGAACTTGCCTGGCTTATACTACAGACGGGCAAGGGGACCTAGTTGGGGTGTATAAGCATCTCAGGGGGCACTACTCAGTTGATTGTCCTTACTTGGAGCTGGTGGACGCTCGCCCCACAAGGGGTCACAGCTCAAGATTGAAGAAGCCGCAAGTCCAGAAAACCGTGAGGGCAAACTTTTCGGAGTGAGGGTTGTAAACTCTTGGAACAATCTACCAGAGAGTGTTGTGACGGCACCGAGTGTGAGGCTCTTTCAAAAAAGACTTGACCACACTGGAGCGGGTTCAGGTACATTCAGGAGCCGGTGCATGCCCAATGTTGCCAACAGTGCGTGACAGAGACGTGACCGATCGCCGGGCGGCTACGAGGCCGATCTTTTGGTGAAGAATTATAAATGAAAGACGTGACCGATCGCCCAAAGCGGCTAACAAGCCGATCAGTGGCGAAGGAGGATAAAAATAAAAGTAAAAAAAGACGAACATACATATATCGTTTCTCACTTTTGATCTTTCTTTTTTTCATTTTTGTATTTATAGTGCTTTATTATTAATATTATTAATATTATTATTATAATTATTATTGTTATTATTATTATTATTATTATTATTATTATTACAGTTAATATTATCATTATTTTTTTATTATTTTATTTTTTATTTCGTTTTATCATAAATTTTATTTATGATGATGATGATGATGATGATTGATTATTATTATTATTATTATTATTATCATTATTATTATTATTATTATTACATTATCGCCCCCCAGGCCCCGATGTGGGTCAGCGACCTGTGCCCGGGTGGGCTAATCCCCGTAAAACAAAACTATCAAACAAGCACTGGAACGACTCTTTACGGTACTTAAACAACAATTATCTTATCACTCATATATTACCGTTACTATGCGAGATTTAAATTACTTTGTAGCAGATTTTAACGAAGACGAAAACAAATAAATAAAATAAGATCAATAAATAAAACACGAGGGAGGAGAGGCAGTCCACACACCACCTCCTCCACCTTCATTTATCATCACCTTAATAAATACGTATAAGGAGATCACACACACACACACACACACACAACACTAATGACTGATGATACGCAGTTTTATTTTGACTTATTTTTTGAGGACATTTTTTCTGTAATTATCACAACTTTACAAGTGTATTTACTTTTTATTTTTATCCTCTTCGCCACTGATCGGCTTGTTAGCCGCCCGGGCGATCGGTCACGTCTCTGTCACACACTGTTGGCGAGTACTGGGCATGCACCGGCTCCTGAATGTACCTGAACCCGCTCCAGTGTTGGTCAAGTCTTCTCTTGAAAGAGCTCACACTCGGTGCTGTCACAACACTCTGGTAGATTGTTCCAAGAGTTCACAACTCTCACTCCGAAAAAGTTTGTCCTCACAGTTTTCTGGACTTGCGGCTTCTTCAATCTTGAGCTGTGACCCCTTGTGGGGCGAGTGACAGTACTCCAAACAGGGTGACAGTACTCCAGATAGGGGTGGCAGTACTCCAGATAGGGGTGACAGTACTCCAGACAGTGACAGTACTCCAAACAGGGTGATAGTACTCCAGACGGGGTGACAGTACTTCAGACGGGGTGACTACTCCAGTCGGGGTGACAGTACTTCAGACGGGGTGACTACTCCAGTCGGGGTGACAGTACTCCAGACGGGGTGACAGTACTCCAGACGGGATGGCAGTACTCCAGACGGGATGGCAGTACTCAAGACGGGATGACAGTACTCAGACAGGATGGCAGTACTCCAGACTGACAGTACTCCAAACAGGGTAACAGTACTCCAGACAGGATGACAGTAGACTGACAGTACAGACAGGGTGACAGGGCGGGATGACAGTACTCCAGGCAGGGGTGACCCTCCAGGCGGTGACAGTACTCAGGCAGGGGTGACAGTACTCAGGCAGGGGTGACAGTACTCAGACAGTACTCCAGGCGTACTCAGACAGGATGACAGTACTCCAGACAGGATGGCAGTACTCCAGACAGGATAGTACTCAAACAGGGGTGGCAGTGCTCCAGACAGGGGTGGCAGAACTCAAGACGGGTGGCAGTACTCAGACGGGGTGACAGTACTCCAGACAGGGCGACAGTACTCAGACGGGTGACAGTACTCCAGACGGGTGACAGTACTCCAGACAGAGTGACAGTACTCAAACAGGGTGATAGTACTCCAGACAGGGGTGACAGTACTTCAGACAGGGATGGCAGTACTCCAGACGGGATGGCAGTACTCCAGACACAGTACTCCAAACAGGGTGACAGTACTCCAGGCAGGATGACCCAGTACTCCAGACAGGGGTGACAGTACTCAGATGGGATGACAGTACTCCAGATGGGTGACAGGGCTGACAGTACTCAGGCGGGTGACAGTACTCAGTCCATGCGGGGTTACTCCAGGCAGGGTGACTACTCCAGGCAGGGTGACAGTACTCCAGACAGGATGGCAGTACTCCAGACAGGATAGCAGTACTCAGACAGGATGGCAGTACTCAGACAGGGGTGACAGTACTCAAACAGGGTGACAGTACTTCAGACAGGGTGACAGTAGTCCAGGCAGATGATAGTACTCCAGATGGGATGACAGTACTCCAGATGACAGGGCAGGGTGACAGGCAGGGGTGACAGTACTCCAGGCAGGGTGACAGTACTCCAGGCGGGGTGACAGTACTCGGCAGGGGTGACAGTACTCCAGGCAGGTGACAGTACTCCAGGCAGGGTGACAGTACTCAGGCAGGGTGACAGTACTCCAGGCGGGGTGACAGTACTCCAGGCAGGGGTGACAGTACTCCAGGATGATACTCCAGGCACAGTACTCAGACAGTACTCCAGATGGGATGACAGTACTCCAGATGGGGTGACAGTACTCCAGACGGGGTGACAGTACTCCAGGAGGGATGACAGTACTCCAAGTACTCAGGGGGGTGACAGTACTCCAGGCAGGGTGACAGTACTCCAGGCAGGGGTGACAGTACTCCAGGCGGGTGACAGTACTCAGGCGGGGTGACAGTACTCCAGGCAGGATGACAGTACTTCAGACGGGGGTGACAGTACTCTACAGGATGACAGTACTCCAGCCAGTACTCAGACGGGATGGCAGTACTCCAGACAGGATGGCAGTACTCAGACATTCCAGACGGGGTGGCAGTGCTCCAGACGGGGTGGCAGTACTCCAGACGGGGTGACAGTACTCCAGACAGGGTGACAGTACTCCAGATAGGGGCGACAGTACTCCACATAGGGGTGACAGTACTCCAGATAGGGGTGACAGTACTCCAGACGGGGTGACAGTATTCCAGACGGGGTGACAGTACTCAAGACAGGGGTGACAGTACTCCAGACGGATGACAGTACTCCAGAAGGGGCGACAGTACTCCAGGCGGAGAAGTACCTCACCTTCTATGACACTGTTTCATACCTAAGCCTGGGCGTCAAAGCTTAAATCTTTAAATGTCTTAATCTGTTTACTAAGTTGGCAACAGTTCCTAACAGTGAGCCAGTACATGCCCACATTGCCAACAGTTCCTAAAAGAGCCAGTACATGCCCACAGTGCCAACAGTTCCTACCAGAGAGCCAGTAGTGGCAACGGTTCCTAACAGAGAGCCAGTACATGCCCACAGTGCCAACAGTTCCAAACAGAGAGCCAGTACATGCCCACAGTGCCAACATTTCCTAACAGAGCGCCAGTACATGCCCACAGTGCCAACAGTTCCTAACAGAGCGCCAGTACATGCCCACAGTGCCAACAGTTCCAAACAGAGAGCCAGTACATGCCCACAGTGCCAACATTTCCTAACAGAGCGCCAGTACATGCCCACAGTGCCAACAGTTCCAAACAGAGAGCCAGTACATGCCCACAGTGCCAACAGTTCCAAACAGAGAACCAGTACACGCCCACAGTGCCAACATTTCCTAACAGAGAGCCAGTACATGCCCACAGTGCCAACAGTTCCTAACAGAGAGCCAGTACATGCCCACAGTGCTAACATTTAAATAGGTGTAGATCTATACACAGTCTGCATCCTCCCACAGCAACAACAACCATGAGTATGATATGTGATTATTGCAGGAAGACGTCGGATATGGAGGATACAAGCCTGACTAATGCAACGTTTAGGAAGTTACTAACTGCCGTAAAGCATGATGGCTGTTGCTGGTATTGCCTGGCTGCATAGTCAAGGTGAATGAAGTGACTGCAAGCCATAGGGGAACAAGTTCTCTAGGGACGAAAATAGATGAAGCTGGGGCCCTGCTGGTTGTCAAACTGGAGCAAGTTGGGAAAGAGATCCTTGCTAAGACTGAGGAAGTAGCCGACAGAATGGAGGTGAAAGCTAAGAGGAGTTCTGACGTATTAGCAGGGCCACAGGAGGTGGCGGTGAGTAATGCAGGATCAGAACAGGTTCTACAGCAGATTGGGACTCTGAAGAAGTGTGTCGAAGAAATGAAAATTAACGAACCTACTGTTAGGGGAGAGGAGGAACAACGGGAACGTCTCCAGCGCAGGAAAAATGTAGTAGTTTTTGGAGTCCGAGAGAGCCAGGCGGAGGGAACTGTGAGCAGGGTGACACACGATAAGATGCTGTTTCAAAATATTTGTAAAGAGGTTCTGAAGATTCCATCAACCCCTCAGGATGTGAGGAGGCTGGGACGAAAGCAGGGGGCTAAGCCTCACCCCCTCAGGATCACATTAGTGAGTGAGGAGGAGAAATGGCAGGTTATTCGGCAGGCAAAAAACTTAGCAAGGAGCGAGGCATTTCGGGATGTATTCATTCACTCAGATCACACAGTAATACAGAGGGAACAGCACAAGAAGCTCCTGCAGGACTTGAAGCAGAAAAGGGAGGAGTCGAGGAGGAACGGGGACGGGTGTACATGGGTTATATTCACAGGGAGGGTAGTGGAAACAAGTGTGCCGATGTAACGGGCCGAGTTCTTCTCATTTTATATCCCACCTAATCTCCCATCATTTGTAGTGACCGCGAATTCTTTCACTTTAATATTCCATCTAAGCTGCCACTAACTGTACTGGACCGAGTTCTTTACTTCATATTTTTCCATCCAGATATTCTTTTCTGTTATTATTCTTCAATTCTTTATTTATAAATATACTTTATATTCTTATTAAGTATTCTTATATAAGTAATTCTCTTCTCAGTTATGTATGTATATTAAACCTTCATGGTGTATCTATTTAGTAATTTCTATGCTGTGGCTTTAGTTCCACAATGTACATACATGTCTTATCTTTCTTTTCTTGTACTTTCCAAGTCTTTCATTTCTTTCATATATATTATATGTACTCAATTTCATTGTTCTTACCTTTCTGAAGTATACTCTGTTTTACGTCTATTCTTATACATGGATTAGTCTGGAAACCATGTTATTCTTAGTACACTTATTATACTTACAAAGAGGCTGCCACCACCAGACTGTTGGGGTTAGAATGTAACATATCTCATGGAAAGCTTATGGGTAGTGTTGTAGATGTATAGGCACGTGAGTAAGTATTATTTTCTGGGAACCAATGTTTAGAAGGAGTAGAGAGGTGATACTCGTAGATTACTAATTCAATATTTATTAACACAGTGAGTGAATAAGATGTGACTTAAATTCACCCAGACAAAACTGGACTCTCATGTCTTACTGTATCATTGACAAAACAGAACCGCAATTATTTATTAATTCATCAAACACTTCAGGTACTTATTAACTCATTAGACAATTCCAAGTACCTGGTAACTCATGAGAACGGTGGTATTATTTCTCTGACATATGAGATTCAGGAGTTACTACACACGGTCAGATAACACTAGACCCTCAGGTCGTACTTTTAAGTAACAAATTTCATCTTCAATCCAAGGTTACAACATTTAACAATCATTATATTATTTCATTGTCACTGCAAGTGAATAATATGACACACTTGATATTATCCCGAATTAAAATAGTCTTTATAACAGCATGTTATTTCGGAATGACTAACGTGACACTTTAACGAGTATTCAGTGGTTTGGTGGACTTGTAGTGGATTCCTCCCCTACAAACGCTTGTCGCTGAGTAGCCGACCCTGGGAATTCCCCAGTGTATGCCTCGTGGTCTAGGTCAACCAGCGCCGCCTTACATGATGGAGGTCAACTATTAAGCCACCCCTACCTCCTGACCTCGTGGTGACCACTCTCTTTTCTACCTACACCAACCAGCAAGCAACACCTCCTCCACCTCCTGCCCGGCGGCCTTCGCTCCCGCCAGCGAGCATGGCGACCCACAAGCTGGTCCTCCTCTGAGCATCCTCGCCAACCAGCTCTCTCTGCATCACGCTTGTAACCACGCTGCCACTTCCCAGCATCAAGCAGCACTGTACATCCAATACAATATGTATACAGAGAGCACATTGTGAGTTTCCTTTCTCCATCCCATCCTGAGTGCGAACCAAATAACTCGTACCCCACAAATGGTGACCCCCGTCGATTCGCACTCACACAGGATGGAGGAGAAACCGATCACTCTCCCAGTCTTCAAGCAATATGGAAGACTGGCTTATCCACACAGAGGCAGCTGTCATCGGCTCTACAGCTACTGTCTCTACACCGCAGGTTAGACACCCTAGAGCAGCTCTGCTACTCTAAGCAGACAGCCGCTCCTCTTCCTGCCCCAAGCACCACGTCCTACCGACCCCACCACACCCGTCCTGCCTCAGACGCCGCCCCCGGCCCAGCAGTACCCCCTGCCGCTCCTCCTGATGCAGCCCCTGCTCCCGACGCGGCCCATGCGCCTGAGTGCAGACCCACACACCCCTCTTTTCTCCCTCAGGTACTCCCTGCTACTGTCCTGCACCCTGCTGCTTTTGTGGACCCTGCTGCTGTCATGCACCCTGCTGCTGTCATAGACCCTCTTCCTGATGCAGCCCCTGCACCTGACCCAGGCCCACACACCCAAGCAGGCGCATCTGAGGACTCTATACCTGTCGCGAGGGAAGCACAACATTCATCGCCCCCACACACCCTTTTTCTCCCTCTCTTCTCCCACAGATATCGTGTGTCTAGACAGTTGTCTCCACTAGCGGCCGGCTCATCCACGCCCTCGCCGTTATGGCTCACATGTGGCATGCACCGCCCGTTCTGCCTCACATGTGCCATGCAACCCTGCAGACAACAAGTCTCCTACACCGCCTGGAGGGAAGGGGGAGTATTGTAGTGGATTCCTCCCCTACAAACGCTTGTCGCTGAGTAGCCGACCCCGCGAATTCCCCAGTGTATGCCTCGTGGTCTAGGTCAACCAGCGCCGCCTTACATGACGGAGGTCAACTATTAAGCCACGCCTACCTCCGCTATATAAGATGTGACCTCGTGGTGACCACTCTCTTTTCTACCTACACCAACCAGCAAGCAACACCTCCTCCTCCTCCTGCCTGGCGGCCCTCGCTCCCGCCGGCAAGCATGGCGACCCACAAGCTGGTCCTCCTGTGAGCATCCTCACCAACCAGCTCTCTCTACATCACGCTTGTAACCACGCTGCCACTTCCCAGCACCAAGCTGCACTGTACATTCAATACAATATGTATACATAGAGCACATTGTGAGTTTCCTTTCTCCATCCCATCCTGAGTGTGAACCCAAACATCACGTACCCCACAGACTCAACTCTGAGAATAACAATCACCCTAGAACCACCAACATTCATGGATTCAATACTTAACCTGGGATGACTATATTTCTGCTAGTCATCCCCAAGCATGGATGTTAATACGGCTCCATACATATAACCAAGAACAGTAGATGGGCCACAATCACACGACGGAGTCAGTGGGCCAAAGTTGTTTACAGGCTCGCTCGCTAGCTCGGAGCGCCTGGCCCGGGAAGGGTTGACTTGTGGCGGTGGGCCATGGCGTCTGTCAAGGAATCTCGCCCTGGGATTCTAATCTCGCCACCTTAAAAGACATCCTTCGAGAGCCATCGTGCCCATAGGCGGCTCCTGAACCTCAGTTGTGTTGCCAACACACACAAACGTCTGGAGACATGGAGGAGAAATCACAGAGGGAGTGAATATTTAACTTCACTATACAAAACATACGTCTGGCAACGGTCCAGACGATATCTAAATCTCTACGTTACTCGACTTAATTGGCACAGAAGTTACTATGTTAAAACATGAACACTGATATTCACAAAAATCGAATAAGTTAAACTGAATTAACAAGACGGCGAAAAACAATCATCTACATGCCTGGAGACGTGGAGGAGAAATCACAGAGGGAATGATTTCTCCTCGCGCGTCGGTATATATACAGGCCTGAGGGCATATCCCTACTAGAAAGACTAATTTTACTAACAATAGATCTTCTATTCAAAGTGGTCGTCAGTGTCACAGATCAGGCTAATTTTCTACGTCTATCTTTATGAACTAATCAGAGATTGAGTTTGTCAGGAAAGAGGTGAAATGGAGTTATATATGTACTAACAACTCTCCTCACCTGACAGCAAACCACAGCCCAGGCCGAAACAGCCGTTAAGTCTTGGAGAATTTTGAGTTTGACAGGAAACGTTCAGGAGATTAATGACTTTCTTAAATAAACAACTGACATTAACTAAACTATAAACATCAGATTCTCTGATGTTTGGGCAACAAAACAATATAACTTCAGTAGCGATAAGAAACTCATGGATATCCCCACGAACGACATAAAATATGAGACTCTAGCAGGCAAACTCGACACTCACTTACTTGACAAGTTTTACTAACAATAAGGACAGTTGAAGCTTTCAACACCGCTCACAATGGATCTTGAATGTTCCAACTGTAAACACATATCTAGGTTGCCTCACCAATTGCAACCACAGTTGCAATTTCAAATTCTGTCATTACTAAGGAATAATGAAGTCTCGGGTACATTCTACATTGAGAAAAAACGGCTGACTCAGGCGTACTGAAGCGCTGAGAAAACGGACTCTTCAGATGGGGAACTTCAAAAAGAAAGCATAGCTACATGTTTTGTGGGCTATTTAGGAGGTGTCATCAGGCAACTTCCACTGATCCTGAACTAACACTGAAACAGTTCTGGAAGACACAATTGAACATCCAGCTGGCTGTAAAATTGATTGTGTCATCATGGCAAGAAGTCTCCACTAGATCCCTGAGTTCTTCATGGAAAGCACTGTGGCCATCAGTAGTCCATGATTTTGAGGGATTTCAGGATGACACAGAGTTGGACCAGGAGATTGTGTCCATTGGTCAGTCATTGGGCCTTGAAGTGGAAGAGGATGATGTCGAAGAGGTTGTGATGTCTCATGAGGAGGAACTTACTCCTGATGACTTGAAGCAACTGGACGAAATGTTAGAGGCTGACAATGGTGAGGAGGAAATGGAAAGTGATGACCATATGTCAACTAAAGAGTTGAAAGATGTGATTTACCACTGGGAGAAGTTCAGGGAACTGGCTTCAAAGCACCCAGATGTGGAAAAACTGAACTAACTTTGTGTCATGTTGAAGACTCAATAGTCTCCTTTAAACATAAGTTAATGGTGAGGAGAGATGCCCCACAGACCACAATTGACACTTTCTTCAGTAAAAGGCAGAGGGAACAAGATGCTATCCCTCAGCCTTCTACTTCAAGAAGGAGAGAGGATGTTCATGGTGGAGAATCTGTCAGTCCAGAGGTTCCTGACATTTTCATGGAAGGTGACTCACCTTCCAAGAAGCAGTAAAATGCTTCTCCTCTACCTCCACTTCCTTCTCTTCTCCCTTCTCCTCCACCCCCATTCTAATTCACATCATCATCATCATCATCCAGGAGCCTTCTACATACACACCTCAAAGTAAGTGTGCTTTACTACATTTTTTGTCGATTTTAGGCAATTTTCAGTGAGCTGGAACCAATTACCCAAAAACCCATTGAAACAATGGTTTCGGTTAACGAGTTTTTCGGTTAACAAGCAACCTTCTGGAACGAATTGTGTGTGTGTGTGATTGCGTGGTGGCGAGGTAAAGATCAGCTATTGGGGAGCACTTGGCAACACTGGTGCATGTTACCACTCCTATTCACTCCATCTGTCTAATCACCCAAACCTTTCAACTTTCTCACTCCACATTTTAAAATGTTATGTAACATAATGTTGAAGGGATACAACGTTGCTCATTTAGAATTACACTTGCCACAATCTCCCTCAAAAATACATTAGCTTTCGTCTTTATTCAATACATCTAATCCCCACAACTCCATGGGAGTGGAAAATACCAGTATTCGCTGTAACACAGCTTCATTCACACCCATATCATATAGATTTTTAGTTTTTCAATATATTTATTTTACCACATTTTTAGATAAACTATTCTGGATCATTTTAGTAAAGAAATGGAGTTTCTTACTCAATTAGAACTGCTTTGACAGACTCAAGTAGCTTAGACTCTTGAAAAACATTCCCTAGCACCCAGGAACATTCTGGGGAAGTGCGCGAGTGTCTGTCTGTGCAAGATGTCTAGTTTAGACACTCAGAAATTTTTTCCAGTAACCGGAAAACATTCCGGGGATAAAAAAATTCCGAGTTTGAGAAAGTCATCTAGTTACCAGGAAATCTCTTATTTCAGGAAGTGCTCTGCACCAATTATTCCGGGTAACGGGAATACTGTATTACTTTATTTTAGCTTGTGTAAGCTGGTATGGCAAACAAACATTGTCATAAAAATTTATGTACAGTACAGGCAGTCCACGAATTATGAACACATGCACTTACAAACAGGATCTCAATACAGTACTATATTCATCACAAAATTATTTAATTAAAACCCATTTTTTTACATAATTTTCTTTCTTTTTCTACATTGCTTAAAATCACTTTATTTACAGTACAGTATAGTCTCGATTTACACGGATTTCCTTTACGTACTCGTTTGGTCATTTACGCAGCACCTGGCCAGACCAGCAATTATTAGTTACGCGGTACATTCCATCATTTACGCGGGAAGCGGCGTGGGCAGGGTGAGCACAAGGTCGCCAAGTCAACAAAACATTACCGAATTCTTCATCCGCCACCCACCACAGCCAGCCCAAGTCAGTGATAGTGAGGATATGGACTTTGAGGGGTTTGACAAAGAGGCCCTGCAAGCCTCTGTGGCGGATAGTAATACAAGTGATACAGGTGAGGGCCAATAATCTGCCCTCTGCCTCGGAACCAACCCCCCCATCCCTGTGTTCCCACTGTTCTGCCTTTTGAACAAATCGACTTTTGAACAGGGTCCAGGAACTTAACCCATTCATACTTCAGGGACTGCCTGTAATCTGTTTATATTGAAAATAATAGTTTATAAACTATATTAATAATGTTAAGAAAAATATTGGTGTATTTAATAGTTTAACACTTATGTAAACTCAGTGTCTTGTTTGACACTTTGTCCTGTAAACACTG